>NC_031997.1:13959329-14014359 GCF_001879085.1 Nicotiana attenuata
TTCGTTTCAATCCTTTCCATTTCCCTCTCAAACGTTGCAACTCCCCATGCACTACTGCCGTTTCAGAACCGTTTCCTATCTCTCTCCTCATAATTATCTTCTCTCATTAAAAACCCTCTCTTCTCTTCACTGATCATATTCCCTTATAAGACCTTCTCCAAAGAATTCTCTACTCTATCTCTTCGATGGTTGACATTCATTCCAAAATCCCTTCCTCAGTCAACACTAACCCAGAGAAAACCCTTCAGTCCTCCGTTCCTGATGAACCCTCTGTTCCTATTCCAGTCTCAAACACTAAAACCATCCCTAACCCAGATTTCCCTTCACTCTCCTGTTCTAATGCGACCATCTCAAACCTATGTTCTCCTCTAAATGATGAGGACTTAGAAACCCCTAAAAGTGATGCTCCTTTGTCTCTATCGTCTAAGAATCTCATCAACCAAGGCAAAAGTGGGGAACAGGGTAAAGCTCCAAAGTTTGTAGAGGTTTCAGGGGCTAGGGTTGATCAACATTCCGCCATTGTTACTTCAGATTCTGTGATGTCCGTGGAGCCTCTCGAGGATGAAACCGTCGCGACCATTTTTGTTGTATCTGCAGATGGAATACCGCATGAGGTAATTTCTGGTGTACCCAAGTCTCAGAGGAATGAGACTCAGGGGCTAGTGGAAGAAGGAGCCATGGTGCTTTTTGAAAACTCTGCACCAGCAGAAACTACTGGGATTTCTCATGAGGGACCTGACCCCTCTCCAGAGTAAACAGGTCAAGGTTCCCACTCCCAGGTCAGTTCTGCTCCTGCACCTTCTCCATAATTTGTTGTTGAGCCCTTGGACATTCTGGTTCCTGAGATGGAGTCTAGTGATGAGGAAGATCAAGACAACACTGCTCTTGATGCATTTATTGTCAAGAGAAGGGCAAGTATCACTCATGAGTCTTCCACTAAGCGACCTACCACTAGGTTGCAAGCAAAGGAAGCTTATGACTCTGCCCTTCAAAAGAGCAGTAAAAAAAAACGAAGAGGTTGGTGAAAATGGTGAAGTAGTGTGTGATAAGGATGTCCCTGTGGTGGAAGTTGATAAGGAAACAGCAGAGGAACCTAGTTCCTTAGTGAAAAGTTCCCAGAAGAAGAAGCAATCTGCTTCAGTTGAAAATGTTACAACCCCCAGTTCAAAGTTGAAAGTTGTTGTGAAGAGTGGAAAATTAAAAGATGTTGTGAGTGACCCATCAGTTCCTGATGAGGATGTTTTGGTCAAGTCGAGCGGAAAAGAAAAATCAAGTGTGTGAAGTCTGGCAAGAGAAAGTTGGAACCTGCGAAGGAACCTGTTTCTGCAAAGAGGGTGAGAAGTGAAACTAGTTCTGCTTCAAAACGTTTGAGGCACCAAAAGGTCTTGTTGGGTCGCACTTTTGACCCAGCAATCTCTGATATGGATGGTATGCGACAAGTAATTGAGATGGTTGAGTTTCAACGGTGGGGGCATCTGTTCCAAATAGATGCGCCTGAAGTGTATGAGGATGAGGTTCAAAGCTTTTATGCTGACCTCTTTCCCATTGATATCGACCATATTTGTGCCTTAGTGAATGGGGTGGATATTGTGTTTGATGTGGCTTTGCTTGGGGAGATTCTTAAAGTCCTTACTGTTGGAGTGTCTTCTGTCAAGGATGTGTGTGGTGCAAACTTTAGGAATGCAATTGTAAAGGAAGGGGTGAACCAGCAAGGGGAACGAGTTCACAAGAAAGCATTATTGCCTGTTTATCAGTTGTTGTTTGAACTAGTGAACAAAGTTCTCCTACCCCGTGCTGAGAGGAGGTCCATGGCTTCAAAATCAGACATGTATCTAATGGAGGCACTAGATGGATTTTCAGCTGTGAGTCTGCCAGCTATCATGATTGAGCACATGCAGAAGGTAGCCCGTTCAAGTATGGCAATCATGGTCTTCCGTATGGGTTCCTCCTTACGCACGTGTTTAAGTTCTTCAAAGTGCCACTAGGACAGTGCAAAGTAGGAACCAAGAAGAAGACTTTTTCTCACACAATTTTGGAGGAATGTGCGTGCATTGAGAAGAATAGGGGGGGATAGGCAGTACATCGACAATCTCTCAGCTCATCAATGCACAAAACAGCGCAAATGAGGAGATTCGCAGATTGAAGGCGAGGAACACTATCCTGGAAGGTCAGCAGGCCCAAGGGGCCCCAAAGTCAAATGAGGAGATAACTCGTTTGACAAAAGAAAATGATAATCTCAGGGCACAAGTGGAGAACCTGAAAGCAGAACTGCTCACCGAGCAAATGTCGGCGAATGCCAGAATAGACCTAGTTCTCCATACCCTTACTACAGCTTCCAAGCCCTCTACTCCTAGTGCCCCGTAAGCAATCCCTTCAGTGACCAGTTTCTGGATTTTCTGTTCTTGTTTTGATGACTTTGCAGTTGTTTTTGTTTTGATGTGGATGGGATGTACCAGTACTGTTCCCAATGACAACAGTCCAATCTTTGCCTTTGCTGTATAGCAAAGGCATATGTTTTATGTATAAAAACTATCCTCTTTTGATATCTAAATGCTTATTTTCTCTGTTTCTCTTTTCTATCATGTTGTGTGCACATATGTGGCATGAGTTAGCTAGGCTAGACTTCTTTATGTTGATTGCCTGCTTGTGAATTTTTAACGATGCCAAAAGGGGGAAGTATAATTTGAAAAACAGGGATCTGATTTAGGGGGAAACATAAAGTTAGAGGGAACTTGTGAAGTTCCTGTCGCTTCATCTGGTTACTTCTGTTCTAAAAATATATTATCAATTTCTAAGTTGTCATCATCAAAAAGGGGGGGGGGGGAATTGATGGGTTTTAAATGTCTTAGGTTTATGTTTTGATGATCTAACAAACTTACTATCAAGAACCAGATAGGGAACCTGACACACTTGGTATACATTGCTAATCAACGGACTCCAGCTAATGAGAACTGCTGCAACCATAGAAGATAGAGAACCAACACAGGGACCTGATCCCTTGTGTTTTCCTTACAGCAGTATGAAAGTCAACTGTGTACAGCTGGAAAGTGACTGCCACAAGAAACAGTGCACACAGTTCTGCAGTCACTTGTCTTTTGACCAACCAAGTGCTTACATCATTCAAGTGATGTCATCAAAGGTGCATTAACAAGAGTATTACAACAAAACATCACTTGAACACTTGAGAATTCACTTCAAGCATTCAAGCCTTCTGAGATTCGTGTATTCAATTCTCAAGTGCCTCAAGAACAAAGTATAACGCTACTACGGACTAGTTCCTAAATCTAGTATTTTGTTGTCCTTAGTTGAGTTGTAACTTTGTAATTGTTCTTCATTGTAATTCCTAATTTGCTTAGCTAGAAGCGCTGCTTAGAAAACCCTTTGTAAAAGCATAAACCCTTTATGTTTGTGTCGTGACTAGAGTTAGTCATGAGTTGAAGTCTTTGTAATAGGTGTATTGCAAAGTGGCTTGTAATAGGTGTATTACGAGTTAGTGAGGGATTAAGAGTTTAATTCCTACATTTTAGCTGAGTTCCACAGGTTCTATAATCAGTAAAAGCACAGAGTTTATCATCATCAAAAAGGGGGAATTTGTTGGCCCAAGATCAGTTGAAGTTTTGAAGAATGACAAACGAACTCAGTGAAGGACCAGGTTCATCTAAGGAGACACAGTTGTTATGGCCCATACACATGATATGCACGTGCAGAAGATAAGTCCTTGAGATCAAGCAGCAATATCTTTGATGAATATCTTCTGAACTGATAGAAAAGATTGCATATAGGATAAGGAGTTGAAGTCTCCTTATGAAAAGAGAATTACATCCGGATCAAGAATATGGATTAGGAGTTAGAGTTGTTCTTGGACTCGAATTGTCAAAGGATCCACAATTCGAGTTCTTATCAAACTCTTATTACTAACTCTATAAATATGACGATTGTTCTCTTTTACAGCTGTATGCACATAAGCAGAAGTTAAGCATATTTGAGAGCAAAAAGATCAAGTCTGATTTGCAAGCAACATATGCGAGATACAAGTGTGCACGTCTGAAGCTACATGAACTAAGATAGAAGAACCAGTTTCATCATTGTGTTTATTCTAAGTCTAGTTCAATTGTAGTAGGTTTTCATATTGTACCTTTCAGCTTTCTTAGAAGCAATTGTATTAGGTACTCTGAGTATTCAAGTTAGAGTTAACTTGAAAGTGTTGCAACAGTTGAGGCTGTGTGCTACACTGGGATTAGAGCTAATCCTTAGGTTTACAAAGAGTTTTGTAAATACAGTTTTTGGCTCAGTGATTTTAGTGGAGTTTGGGAAAATCCTACTGAGTAGTAGGTCGTGGTTTTTTCACCTTTTGAGCCAAGTGTTTTCCACGTAAAAATCTCTGTGCACTTTACTTTCGGTATTTATTATTCCGCAAACTACTGTAGTTAGAACACTTAGAAGAACCAGGTTCTTCAAACGCGAAAATTAGGTACCACACAAATCACCCCCCCCCCTCTTGTGTGGTATTGACGTTTATAACATCAGTGTCTAAGCCTAAAAGTTAGCATGGTTACTTGAGTCCACTTCTGAGTTAGCCTGGGATCACTCCGCTGAAAATCTGCCCCGTTTGCACTGCCCAGGCAGTCTATTTGCACAATTTCGAGTGTAAATTTCTGCACTGTTGGCTTGCAGCAGCTTTGATGTACTAGTAGCTCATGTGTTTATATGAGTTCTGTTTGGTTTTGCGATTACTAATCAGTCAAAGGAAATCTGCTGGGGTGAGTTGGTTTTTGATAGGTTCATCGTTGGGTAAGAGTTTTCAGTGAGTTTTATTTCGTCAATTTGGGGTATAACTGATGCATTTAAATCATATTGTTGTCCAATGGCCCTCGTGTATTAATCAGTTCATTGGGTAGTCTCATTTGTTTCCCTGGAATGTTTTGGAACATGTTTGTAACATCTGGAGGGGAATTTGAACTATGTGCTTCTTTAATTCTGATGTGCTGCTGCATACTCATGTAGTACTAGTACTATCATGAGTTTGAAATGGAGTAATCTTGCAAAAACATGGATTTCAAGGGATGTAAAAGGTACCAGCTATGTTTTAGTTTATGATTAGATTTGGTAGCTGTATGATTAGTTATTGATTGTCTGTCTTCATGTAATTAACATTTTTTCCTTCTCCCTAAGCTTCCGCATATAATCTGCTCCAAATACTCATGTTGCTCATGTTGGTATAAGATAATAACATAGATGAATTCATTTCTTTTGATATTAAGTGGTTGAAATCCATAGCTGGTTGTTAGTTAAACTGTGTTCCTTTCTTACAGTCAAAGCAGCACCTCTCCTCTTATTCTTGGCTAGTGCTCTAATGGTTATTCACTATCTGCATATTTCCATACTATGTGCTTCTTCCTTCTTGGCTCACATCTTTTCCTTTTTCACAAAATCACATTACCTGTTCCTCTTGCACAGGTGGAGCCCAGTTGTTTTACACGTTGAGCCTGCTGAAACGGGCAGCCAAATGTTGAGATTCGGACTAACCCAGCCATTTCATAATATAATAGGGTTGGTCCGTCACCAGTTTAATGTTTTTATTGAATTATTAGATTGAGTCTGACATAATATAGGTAGGAGTTAGCTTACGTCCTTTAATTAACTAGTAATGTCCTTATAAATTAGATTTGAGGTGCGCCGCGCCAAATAAAATGACAGTTGCGTGGCCCTCGTTTTCATTGGCTTTAACTCAACCTTAGATTCCGAGGGTGCCATTTAGCAAATTCCATGGCCCTCGCAAACTGCAAACGCGTAGTTGCTTCAGGCGCGTGTTTAATAATATTACTTTCATAAATTCGGGTGCGCATTTATGTGACCCAAATCCAAATCCCAACGATGTTAAAATATGTCAAAAACCACGGGTGCATTTATGTGACGTGGTTCGAGACGTGTTTTAATAACGTTGCAATTTTCTATAAAAATGAATAAAAGCAGTTAAAAAGTTAAAACTTGCACATAAGTTCATAATTGTTTAAAATCAAATAATTAAGCCATTTATAACAGTTGAGCGACCGTGCTAGAACCACGGAACTCGGGAGTGCCTAACACCTTCTCCCGGGTTAACAGAATTCCTTACCCGGATTTCTGATTCGCAGACTGTTAAACAGAGTCAACCTTTTCCTCGATTCGGGATTTGAACCGGTGACTTGGGACACCATAAATCTCCCAAGTGGCGACTCTGAATCTTTTAATAAATAAATCCCGTTTCGATTGTCACTTCAAGTTGGAAATAACTCTCTTTATTATACCACTTTCCGGAGGTGTAGTGAAAAAGGAGGTGTGACAATTAGGGTGCCCAATAAATAGAAAAAAAAAGGTAAAAGGAAAATCAGCAACAGTAAGGCCTTACCAAAACAAAATCGAAAGGAAATTGGACCAAAGGGCTCCTACGAGGCTGGCTAGACTCCGGTCAGGCTTTAAAATTGGTCCAAAAATATATTAAGCAATTGTTATTTCTAAGAACGATTAGTTAATGTAAATTTTAGGCTCAAATTGTGCCTTGAAACTCGAGGAATCAGAAGAAAAATCGGCAAAGTGGGTAAACTAGGGTTCTGAATTTCTAGATTTGGAATTAACGGAATTGGGTGGGTTTTTTGGTGAAAAGGTTAGTAGATTGGTGTAGAAGGGAGGCTGGGAGTGTACGGTATCGATTTGGGTGAATTTGGAGGTGGTTTATGGCGGCGCCGGTGGAGAGAATTTGGGGGCGGATAGGGTTTAGGTTAGAGACGGGGACGGAAGTGAGGGGGCCTCTAGGGTTCGGACAGTTTTATTGGGAAAGGGAGATCAGTTCTGAGCGTTGGATCAAATGAATCCAACGGCTGTGATGGAAAGGTGTAAAACGGGATTGTTTCGGGTGTGAGGGGTTGGACCGGGTAGGCTGGTTATTTTGGGTTTGGGTTTGGACTAATTTGGATATAAAAGCCAGCCCAATTTCAAATTAAACCCTTTCTTTCTTCAATTTCTTTTCTTATTCCCTTTTTTCATCTTTTTTTTATAATTAAATTCCTAAATTAATCTAAATTGTAAAATTAAACTAATTATCAAATTATAATATTTATAACAATTAGTTGATCCTAAATTAAAAGAGAAAAATTACTAATCTAAAATTAAAAGCTAAAATATAAAAATGAGCCAATTTTTGTGATTTTCATTTTAATAAAGCAATTAATTAACTAATTAATCCTAAAAATATGAAAACAAAATCTAAATGCAATGCATGGTGTTTTTGACATTTTTGGGACATTTTTGTAATTTTTTATAAAAATTAAACGTGCACAAAAATGCAAACAATTAACAAAATCCTAAAAAAATCCTATAAAATGGCAAATAATTGGGGGGAAAATCTATTTCTTTGATTTTATAGGAGTATTTTGAATAGGGAAAAAATCACATGCTCACAACTGCCCCTCTTTGCTCGGAAACACGAAGGGTTTTCGGGCAAAGATAAAATGAGCAATTACGAGCAATTTTTGCCCGTTTGAAACTCCATGGGAAGCATTTTTTGGAAAAAGTCTGACCGAACCTTGCTTCGGGGGTTGCCTACATATCCTTGGGTATAAAGCAATCAAGTGAGTGTAGTTCTGGATGTTTTGGTAGCTGGGACTACCGAGAAACTGTGATTTCACTGTTGTTGCTGCTGTTTCTGCTTGTTGAGCTGCTTATTACACCCAAAATGAAAAATGAAAAGCTAAACTAGTTAAGCATATCAACTACGAGTTACAAGATTCCTATATATAAACATTCTAAAGCTTTTTTTTTGGATTCTTTTGTTGCTGTCCATCTTTTGGCACTTGCATCAAACTCATTTTTTTTTAGCAAATCCACTAGGCAGGTGCCTAGGGCTAGTATTATTAATAATAAAAGCAAAAACGAACCACATAGGAAGAGTACAAATAAGGGGGACAATAGCACCTGTAGTGTTGCCTCTATGCCTTGGCTATATAATCACTCCTCTGCGCCTCACATTGCCCTTATGACAGCCTCATGTAGAGGAATCATGGGGTAGCTGCCGGCAAAGTCTCACGAGGGCATATAATCTCATTGCCGCTTGGGCAATTTCCCAAAGGCATAAGACCTGGGCACACACTATTGGGCTAAACCTTACCTTACTAATCCCTATTTCGAGGACCAAGAAAAAACGGTCCTTACACCCTACNCATCACAGAGTTTATAACATACTCTGTGATGATATTACATAGAACTATGCTAATGTGATGGTAGGATAAAAATATGTAGAAATAACAGTAATGTTCTCTCTTTTCCACTGTTGTGAAATCTTCAATTTGTACCCGTTTGCCTTCATCCTCAATCTTCTTTAAAATGTCTTCAAACTTGATGCTTTCTTCTTTGAACGATTGGACTTTGTGGATGTAGTTTGGATGGTCTGTTTTTGTTAGGCAACTCTCATTGGAAGTCGCCTTACGTTTGCATCTTCATTCACCCTGCCATCCCAACTTTTATCCCTTGTACGAGACTTCTTACTTTTTCCATTATGCATTGGTGATAAATCACCTTTTCTTGCTACCTCTGCCCGACATTGATTTAGAATATCATCTTCCTCACCTTCTTCATATGTATCTCTGCCCACAATCACCGGATTTGGCATGTCTTGAGCAAGACATTGTGTCACCAAAGTGTTTCCATACTGAGGATTAGCCATGATTGCCTTTCTTTGTTGTTGTTCTGTGATTTTCATTTTGTTTCTGCTTCTACTCATGCGTGCAGTGCTACCAACAGTAGGATTTAAAGAGTTTATTGGATTGGAACTTACCATTGCATCCAATAATTTCCTCTCCTCTAATGAGATAACTGGATTGGTTGTCACAAGTTGTTGCTGGCCCGACCTAGGAATTGTTACTGCTTTGCGATCACCAGTAGGATTACTAGCTGTAATGTTTGGATCACTTTGATGCTGCTACACAACTGGTGTAGTTGTTACTGCAATTTGATTTATAGTATCGCCTAGAGTACCCTGCTTGGAAGATGTTGCTGCATTTTGAATCAAGCTTCCAGCTACTGCCTTTTGAATAGCAGCAGTTGGAGAGTTTCTAGGAATGAAAACTGGAGCTTTTGCATTAAGTTTGTTGATGGAATTCACCTTCATGGAGCTGCCAATTTTAGGTAACGATGGTGAGCCAACTGAGAATCCACCTTCATCTTCACTCTCTTGTTCATCATCTTCACTCGAATTCCCAACATACGCGTCACCGTAGTCTTCTTCATCCTCATACTCGCGTTGGTTTGACCATAGCTTGGATTTGATATCCATCTCCCTCACATTTGCCTTTATAACTTCATTGTTATTCCTAGAGGACAACATCAACTCACCTCCATGTTCACCACACGATTCCAAAGACTGTGATGGCAATTCAAAAACTGAAGTGTTCAAACTGACCATTGGTTGTTTAACCAAGGTGGTGTTCATTACCATTTCTGCCTGGGTCTGTTTAATAATGTTTTCCACTTGTGAACTGGAAAAAAACAATGTTGGAGCAGTGGTGCTATGTGCCTGATTGCTTGTCAGGTCTTCCGTCAAATTCTTCCCTGAAGCATTTCGTTGAACACCAGATTTTTTGACCAATTTATCACTGCCTTGTCGACTTTTTTCAGTGCTGGTGCATAGAACAATTTGCTTGTTCATCATGTCATCTTGTAGGGCTGTTGATATCAGTTGATCATCTGCTACAGCTGCCAATGCTTCAAAAACATTTGAGCTGGACACAATGTTAGAAGTATTTTGACGAACACTTGTAGATTTTTGTCTGGGTGTTACCACCTTTTTAGTAGGTGATTTTCTAGTTGACACCAAGTTCCAATTTCCCTCCTTTGTGCTTGCGTTATTGACCTTACCTTCCTCAATCGTACCACCAGATTTGTACTCCATAGATATGCCCTTTTGTCCAGTGTTTTTATTTGCAAAAGTCTAGTCCTCACCATTACGTACAAGAGGCTTTTGTGCAATTGGCAGCTGCTTGCTTTCAGTTAGCCCTTGTGTTTGTTCCACATCTATATTGCCAGCCTTAACACCATCAGTAAGACCAACATAGTCTGTTGGTTTTTCACCTGATACTTGCTGAACATTAGACTGTTCCTGCCTTGTATTAAACTGCCCAGAAACTAAAGGGAACTTAGCAGCAATCCTAAATTGACCAAAACCTTCAGCACCTGATTCAATATCAACTTCAGCATCCAAACTCGCTGCTTGTACAGCTGATTCAACATTTGTAGTTGTATCAAATTGTGCACCTTCTACTACTGATTTCTCTACTGGTTTAAAAGGTGCAACAACTCGATCACTAGTTTCTTTTATTACAGTAGAAGCCTCCAAATTTACACCTACACCAGTTCCCTGAGCCAGAGTCCCCTGCTCAAACCCCTGCACCTTTTCAGCTTGAGCATTTGGAAATTTAGCCTCTACATTGACAGACTTTGTACCACTTTGTATAAGTGCATCAGTACAATCAACAGCAGTCTTTAGGTTTGTAGCAGAAGGCACTCCATTATCTAATGCCACAACACCTTCATGTGGCTGCCTCACATTAGTTCGATCCCGAGCTGCAATACCATCTTTAGCCTTACCAATTTGTATAGCTCCCTCAGTTCGATCAGCAGCAAACTTTGGGACTTCATCAGTTGTCAATCCAGTTGCAGCTTTATTAAGAGCCAATTCATCATAAGCTTGCACAACTGGATTCACATAACTAAAGAGCCTTGCCAATGCTGTTCTTGCAGGAACATCACGAGTAGGTTTAGGAGGGCCCTTATCAATCATGGGGACTACCTCTTTATCACCTCTCTGTTGTACAACATTAGCCACATCTACATCACCTTGTCCTCCATCATGTTGCAAACTCAACTATTGTACCCCGTTGCTTATATTTTCTGTTAAAACATCACCCATATGTTGGTTAGCTCTTTTTGCATTAAGATAGTCTCTAGCATCACCTTCTAATTTGTCAAGACTACTCAGCCCTTCAACTTCAACCACTGGATCAGCTTCTGCATTATTTTTCTCGATTCTCCATCGACATGATTTTTCATCATGTCCTTGATGTTTACAACATGTGCAGAATTTAGGGAGATTATCATACACTGTCTGCTGGTAATGTTCAATTAACCTTTCAGAGATTGTATCCACAATATTTATCCTAACTCGCTTAGGATGTTTGTCCACTAGATCAAGTAACACTTTAACTCTCGTCGTACTTGGTCGCGTTCTATCTTGAGTTGCTTTGTCCACTGCTAATGGCTTTCCCACTGCTGAAGCTATGGATAATAACAACTTTTTTGCGAAGAAATTTGCAAGAAAATCTGGTAACGAGATCCATACCACAGCTCTTAACATTTTTTCACGAGGATTAAATCCTATCGTCCATGGGAAAGTTCTAAAAAAGAATTCTTCACCTTTTGCTGTAATATACCCAGTAGTTCTCGACAAACCTGGACAAAATCATCAAAAAGATCAAATCTTATCAAAATATGTCGATATAGTTGCCCAACGTTACAATATCCCTTGACATCAAATTGCTTTGGAATAGTTTGTCGCAATTCCTGAAGCTCTGGTCTCCCATACGAAAATTTCAGGATTACTACTTGGTGTAGCCCTTCTTCAATGGTGAAACCATTAACCTCTTCAATGGTGAATTCAACTGTTGGCTCTCCATGAATAACAGTAACTGGACATAACTCAATTTTCGAGTTCGACGCGGCAGATTTGTTACCAGCAATTCGTTCAGCATATGTTTGTTTTGGAATATGTTTAACGTTAGTTTCCTTTGGATTTTGACTGGACTCTCCCACGGCATGGAGCTAGGGAGAGACGATGGCAGCCATGGCTGGTTTCAAAGCTCCATAATCGCTAGAGAGAAAAGAGAGCGTTTTTTCTCTTGGGTTTAGGGTTAACTCCCCAACTTCTTTATTTACTGATTTTGTTTTTTCTCTTGGGTTTAGGGTTTAGGGTTTTTTTTTTTAGCTTGATCTTGAGTCTTGGCTAGTTTTTCTTGCAGACTCTGATCTGAATCTAACCGTTGGTCCATCCTTCTTCAGCTTTTCAGATCAAGGCGGGACGTTCAAAGCTTTGTGATTTCAATCATATCTTGAGCAGTCCGCATCTTTTCTCCGCTTCTACCCTTAGAGCTCACTTCTTCTTCTTCTTTTTCTCTTTTCTTTTATTTGGATACAGACTTCTTCTTCTGGTCATCTTCAAACCTCGTGCCTTATGGTAAAAACCTGTTCAGGCACCAAAACAAACAAATGAACGAAATTTTTCTGCCCCAGTTTTCACTAGAAAAATTTCGTGAGCTATTGTAACAAAATCTAAACTATTTCTTTATTGAAAGCAATAAAATCGGGATTGTGTATCCTTGAGAAAAAGAGATTAGGGAGTGGAGACCCTATATCTAAGATGAAATCAAATGGGGATCGGAGGCCCCAAGTTGGGAAGATTACCAGGTTATGCCGGATAGATGACCGGGTTATGCCGGAAAAGTCCTCGGGTTATGCCGGGGAAAGTCATCGGGTTATGCCGGAAAGGTCCACGGGTTATGCCGGGGAGGTCATCGGGTTATGCCGGAAAAGGTCCTCGGGTTATGCCGGAAAAAGTCCATGGGTTATGCCGGAAAAGTCATCGGGTTATGCCGGAAAGGTCCACAGATTATGCCGGGAAAGTAATCGGGTTATGCTGGAAAGGTCCACGGGTTATGCCGGGGAGGTCATCGGATTCTGCCAAAAAAGGTCCATGGGTTATGCCGGAAAGTCATCGGGTTATGCCGGAAAAGGTCCACGGGTTATGCCGGGAAAGTCATCGGATTATGCCGGAAAGGTCCTCGGGTTATGCCCGGGAAGGTCATCGGGTTATGTCGAAAAGGTCCTCGAGTTATGCCGGGGAAGGTCATCGGGTTATGCCGGAAAGGTCCTCGGGTTATGCCGGGAAGTCATCGGGTTATGCCGGAAAATGTCCACGGGTTATGCCGAGAAAGTCATCGGATTATGCCGAAAAGGTCCTCAGTTATGCCGGGAAGTCATCGGGTTATACCGGAAAAGGTCCACGGGTTATGCCGGGAAAGTCATCGGCTTATGCCGGAAAGGTCCTCGGGTTATGCCGGGGAAGGTCATCGGGTTATGCCGGAAAGGTCCTCGGTTATGCCGGGGAAGGTCATCGGGTTATGCCGGAAAAGGTCCTCGGGTTATGCCGGGGATTAACTAGGGCCTATACTGGAAAAGACTACCAGGTTATGCTGGCAGCGACTAGGGAATGGGACCCTATGTTGGAAAAACGTAGCTAGAGATTGGAGACCCTAGGCTACCATGATTTTGAAATTTCTCCTTCCTTCTTTTCATTTTACTTT
Organism: Nicotiana attenuata; assembly: GCF_001879085.1. Classification (NCBI taxonomy): domain Eukaryota; kingdom Viridiplantae; phylum Streptophyta; class Magnoliopsida; order Solanales; family Solanaceae; genus Nicotiana; species Nicotiana attenuata. The sequence continues at coordinate 13,972,715 of NC_031997.1, forward strand.
TAGCACTTTAGGAAGAGTTTGAAAGGGACTTCCCTTTTTGGGTTAACTTCTGTTGCAGGACTATTTTGCCTCCGCGTACCTTGCTTTTATTGCACCTCCTTCTTGCGAGGTTGTTTTGGATTGTACCTATTTTAAAAATCAAAGAACAATATGTCAGTTTGAAATGGTGGTTGGTTTTGTGGCCTTGACTGTTTCAATCACTTGATCTTGGCTCAGCTCTTTCAACAAAATCTCCATTGCTTGCTGGCTTTCTGGAAATTGGTTTCATTTCTAAACCCAGGGGTCTTGACTTTTCCCAAATTCAAACATGATGATTAACCCGTGTGGGGCTTGGCCTTTTCCATCTTATTTTTTCCTTTATGGGCACTTGACTTTGATTTCTTTCCTTTTCAAGAGTTTTCGACTCTGGAGCATTGGCCATCATGGCCAGTCGAGATCGACTTAATGCACCTGCTGAGGTCGGGTGCTTTTCTTGAATTTTAACTTTTGTCAAACAAAACCCTGTAAAACCAATCTTTCCATCTTTTCTTTGTATTAGTTTCGGAGGAGAATCAAACCGAAAGGGATTCAAAGAAAAGTAAACAACGGATAGGATAATGAATTTAAACGAGAAGTATCCCTTTCGGGGAAAGAAAAGAAGGACTTATCTGGAGTGCGTGCAGACTTCAATAGACATGACTTGCTTCTTGGACTGGATACCCGATCTGCGCAAACCATCCATACTCTCATAAACCCATCATGATCCAAACTTCGGAATCGAGAAACCTTGCCAGGACTATATCAGTGCCGATGGTTGTAAGTGATTCCCTTTTTCGATCAGTGGCGCCCTTTGCGGCTTTTCACCAACTGACCTCTCTCATTTCTCTTCTCACCGTCGCCTTATAGTGCTCTTTGTGAGTTTTCACTAACAAGACTCTCTCATTTTCAATTTCTCTGTTCATCATCGCCTTACGGTGCCCGTGTGGGTTTTCACTAATAAGACTCTCTCATTTGATTGTATCAAATCCAAGGAACCAACATCCTCCTATTTTGAACATCTTTACCGATTGATCAGAAGGGCTTTGAATAGTATTTAGGGTAAAAAGAGTTTGTATTGAATTACAACTTTGGAACCTTTCAAGCGAACCGTCGCCGACCCATTATAACATCTACCCCAGTTTCAACTTTGGGGGAATTTGGATTTTTGTTTTGGTGTGACTGAACCCCAGAGAGAGGTTGCCTACGTATCCTTTCGGAATCAAGTTGAACGTAGTTCAGGGAAAACTTTGTTTTTGATTTTCTTTTTGATTTTTGACATTTTTTTTATTTTTACACATTTTCGGGTTCCAGAGAGGGCAATCAAAGAAAGGGTAACCGGCTCAAAGGGTTTGCAAAAGGTTAACAGTGTTTGGGTAGCAAGAATTAAAGCCTTCGTCATCTCCATCGGAGAATATCTGTACCACGTAAGGGTTTAACGTAATACCTTTTGACCGCGTCTGCATTGACAGTTGTTTCAGGGTCATTTCCTTCAATGTTTCCTAAGTACAACGCCCCTATCGGCAATAATTTCTATGATGTACGGACCTTTCCAGTTTGGAGCAAACTTTCCTTTTACTTCCTTGTGATGCGGGAGGATACGTCTTAGAACGAGTTTCCCCACTTCAAAGTTCCTAGGCCGCACTTTCTTGTTATAGGGGCGGGCCATTCTTTGTTGATACAACTGCCCGTGGCAAACCGCGGCCATCCGCTTTTCATCAATCAGGGTTAACTGTTCTAAACGGGTTTTGACCCACTCATTATCCTCAATCTCAGCTTCAACAATGATTCGAAGAGATGGAATTTCAACTTCTGCGGATATTACGGCTTCAGTACCATAAACCAATAGATAGGGTGTTGCTCCAACTGATGTGCGCACAGTTGTGCGATATCCCACTATGCAAATGGCAACTTTTCATGCCATTGTCTAGAACTTTGAATCATTTTCCTGAGGATCTTCTTGATGTTTTTATTCGCTGCTTCAACAGCACCATTAGCTTTGGGCCGATAAGGGGTAGAATTCTGGTGTGTGATCTTAAATTGTTCACATACCTCCCTCATCAAATGACTATTCAAATTCGCAGCATTGTCCGTGATGATGGTTTTAGGGATACCAAAACCACAGATAATGTTGGAATGCACGAAGTCCACAACTGCTTTCTTGGTGACGGCTTTGAGAGTAACAGCTTCAACCCACTCTGTGAAATAGTCAATGGCAACTAAGATAAATCTATGCCCATTTGAAGCTTTCGGCTCGATTGGCTCAATGACATCCATGCCCCAAGCAACGAACGGCCATGGTGCCGACATAGGGTGAAATTCTGAAGGCGGTGCATGAATCAGGTCACCATGTACTTGACATTGATGACATTTCCGGACAAAACTGAAACAATCCTTTTCCATAGTCATCCAGTAATAACCTGCCCGGAGAATTTTCTTTGCAAGGACGTATCCATTCATATGGGGTCAACACACTCCTGCGTGCACGTCATTCATGATTCTTCCAGCCTCTTGGGCATCCACGCATCTTAAAAGGTTCATATCTGGAGTCCTTTTATACAAGACTTCTCCGCTCAAGAAGAAACCACTGGCGAGCCTTCTGATGGTTCTCTTTTGGTCTCCACTGGCTTGCTCGGGATATTCCTTTCTTTTCAAAAATCTTTTGATATCATGATACCATGGCTAAATGTCTGGTTCTATCTCAATTATGTTGCAATAACCATGTCTTTCTCGAAATTGGATTTCCAGTGGGTCAATGTGGACATTGCCTGGATATGGCAGCATCGAGGCCAAAGTAGCAAGTGCATCGGCCAACTCATTGTAAAATTGAGAAATGTACCTGAACTCGACGGACTTGAACCGCTTGCTAAGATCTTCAACATGTTGCCTGTATGGAATAAGCTTGACATCCCGAATTTCCCATTCACCTTGAGCTTGTCGGATAATCAAGTCTGAATCTCCCATGATTAACAATTCTTCCACATCCTGATCAATTGTCATGTTCATGCCCATAATGCAGGCTTCATACTCGGCAGTGTTGTTCATGCAGAAAAACCGAGCTGGGCTGTGGCCAGATAGTGCTGACCAGTGGGCGAAATTAAGATTGCCCCAATCTCGACACCTTTTGCATTCACAGCTCCGTCGAAGAACATTTTCCAAACATTTGTGTCTTCCAAAATTACCTCCACTGAATTTACTTCCTCGTCTGAAAAGTAGGTACTCAAAGGCTGGTATCCATCATCAACAGGATTCGCAGCTAGGTGATCCGCCAAGGCTTGAGCTTTCATTGCCGTGCGGGTTACATAGACTATGTCAAACTCGGTGAGCAGGATTTGCCATTTTGCTAACCTCCCCGTGGGCATCAGTTTTTTGAATATGTACTTCAAAGGATTCAACCTGGCTATGAGATAGGCCACAAGTAATGCCTAAGCTTCTGAGCGACCCAAGTTAGGGCGCAACAAGTTCTTTCCAACAAAGTGTACTTGGCTTCATAACTAGTGAAATTCTTGCTCAAGTAGTATATGTCTTGTTCTTTCTTCCCGGTCACATCATGTTGCCCGAGAACACATCCAAAAGAGTTCTCCAACACTGTCAAGTACAAAAACAAAGGCCTTCCGGGCTCGAGTGGAACCAACACTGGAGGATTCGACAGATATTCTTTGATTTTGTCAAAGGCTTCCTGACACTCATCTGTCCATCTAATCACCGCATCTTTCTTCAACAGCTTAAAGATGGGCTCACACGTAGAAGTCAACTGAGCAATGAACATGTTGATGTAATTCAACCTACCCAGCAAACTCATAACCTCTTTCTTGGTTCTCGGAGGGGGCAAATCCCGAATAGACTTCATTTTTTGGGGTCTAACTCGATGCCTCTTCGACTGACTACAAACCCCAAAAGTTTCCCAGATGGTACTCCAAATGCACACTTAGCGGGATTCAACTTCAAGTCATACATACGCAGTCGCTCAAAGAACTTTCTCAAATCTCGCACATGGTCGTCCTGCATCTTGGATTTAATGATCACATCATCCACATACACCTCAATTTCCTGGTGCATCATATCGTGAAAGATGGAAGTCATAGCCCTCATGTAAGTTGCCCCGGCATTCTTCAAACCAAATGGCATGACCCTGTAACAGTAAGTACCCCAAGGTGTGGTGAAAGCCGTCTTTTCTGCATCTTCTTCATCCATCAGAACCTGATGATACCCAGCATAACAATCCACAAAAGACTGTATTTCATGTTTGGCACAGTTGTCAACAAGGATGTGGATGTTTGTTAATGGAAAGTTGTCCTTGGGGCTTGCTTTGTTCAAATCCCGATAGTCAACACAAACTCGAGTTTTCCCATCTTTCTTTGGCACTAGGACCATATTAGCCAACCATGTGGTGTATCGGACCACTCGGATCACACCCGCTTTTAACTGTTTGGTGACTTCTTCTTTGATCTTGTCACTGATGTCTGTTTTAAACTTTCTTTGTTTTGTTGGACAGAGGGATAATCGGGGTAAGTTGGCAATTTGTGCACCACTAAATCAACACTCAGTCCTGGCACATCATCATAGGACCAGGCAAACACGTCTTTGAATTCGAACAAAAGTTGGATCAATGCATCTCTAGTTCTTTCATCAGCGTGAATGCTTATCATGGTTTCCTGGACCTCTTTTGAACTACCCAAATTAACTGGTTTAGGCTTATTCTCAAATTGTTCCAGTTCTCGGTTTATTTCCTTAAAAGCCTCATCTTCGTCATATTCTGGTTCTTGATTCATTATTTCACAGTTAGACAACGTGTTAGGATCTGGGCATGAAGTCCGCAAGCATGTCATGTTATTTAAGTCCGCATTATTAGAACTGAAAAGAGAGATAAGAAAAATAACAAAAAATCAGAAAGAATAAAGAAAGAGATTCATAGACGATGAAATATTGATTTCATTTCATTGAATTTTAAAGATAGGAGGGCTTACATTGGAATTTAAAAGACAATAAATTAAAAACATTCGAGTTACACCCTGAAATAACTCGAAATGGAGAAAAAATGGCAAGACTGAAACTACCAGGATTCCCTCCTGACTAGGAACGGAGTAGCTTCCAATTTTGAAGCTTGGCATTCGGCCCCACATGTTGCACCTCGGAGGTGCTCGAGCCTTCACCCGGCTGGACCATATGAGCCTCATATAACATCTGCCTTATCGCTCCACAAATATCCTTAATTTCCTCAGCCGTGAAGGCCTCATCTTCTTCCTCTATGCATATAGGCTTGACAAATGTTTTGGAGAGATGCGGGACCGCCTGAGGCAGGACCCACCCATTCTTTTTACGTTCATTAGCCCATGTTACGTCAGCTTCTGTGGCTTGGAAACCCACACCGAAGAATTTCTCACTGGCAGTTAGAGTGACGGGTTCCGTGATACCTTGCAAAGACACCCCAAGCCCTTTCCCGGGCTTGTACCCATGCTTGATCATTTCAGTGGCGACCATGATTGACGCGTTTGACAAAAAGGGTTGAGGACACGGGGTTCCTTCCTCACACTGATCCGCGACCACAATCTCAAAATCTTGGTAGACTATGTGCTCGCTACCTTCCTTGGCCTCCAGACATGGAACTGACGGGTCCCTATAGATTGGTTGCTCATCTTCTCCATGGACCACGATTTCTTGATTTTCGTGTTCAAACTTAACCATCTGGTGAAGAGTAGAAGGTACGGCTCCTGCAGCATGGATCCAAGGCCTTCCTAGGAGAAAATTGTAGGAGGTGTCCATGTCCAAGACCGGAAATGTCACTTCGAAATCCACGGGGCCGATGGTTAGGATCAAATCAATCTCCCCTATCGTGTCCCTTTTGACGCCGTCAAAGGCGCGTACACACACATTGTTGGGTCAAATCCTTTCGGTCCCAGTTTCCATTCTTTGTAAGGCCGAGAGGGGGAAAATGTCAACCCCAGATCCGCCATCCAACATAACTCTTTTCACGTAGTATCCTTCACACTTAACGGTCAAATGAAGATCTTTGTTGTGGGTCGCTCCTTCCGGAGGCAAATCATTTCGGCTGAATGAGATCCGGTTAACTTCAAAAAATCATTCTGCCATTCTTTCCAGTTGCTCAACCGTGGTCTCAACCGAAACATATGCTTCATTAAGCGTTATCAACAGCACTTTTTGATTCTCATTCGAACTTATCAGTATAGACAAAAGTGAGACTTGGGAGGGAGACTTCCGGAGTTGGTCAATTACATCGTACTCTGAGGTTTTCATCTTTCGAAAGAATTCCTCTGCCTCTTCAGCACTGACTGGATTTTTAAGCGGAAAACGCTTCTGTTTGGTCTTGTTCAATTCTTCCAAGTTGAGGTACTTCCCAGTCGGGTTTGTTTCATTCACTTCCCCCATGATTTATTTTCCTTTGTACGTCACCACTGCTTTGTTGTAGTTCCACGGAATGGTCGTGGGGTCCTTCATAGGCTTCTGTGGCGCGCAGCTGATAATCACGGGCTCAGTCAGCCTGGGTGAGATTACCGGTCCCCGCGCCACATATGTCCCCTTTGGTACGTACATCTTAGGTCCCTTGTTTAGCTCGAACCTTTTGGGGGGACTCAACACGAACTGTTCTTTTCTGGGGGGGCCCTGGGAATATAAAGAACGGCATCTTTAGGAGGTACTACCCCTATTTTGGCTTCCACGGTCTTTTCTATTCTTTGAGAAGTGGAGTTGCTTTTCTTCTCATCCTTAGCTGGCTTTGTTGCCGCTTTGGGCTTCTCTTCAACATCGGCAATAGCAATGATAGCCTTCAGAGCTGGGTCAAATTCCTTGTCCTCACAAATCATCCCAATAACTGGCCGTTATTATGAGCCAGTAGAGGGTTATTGGTTACATTGGGGGTCTCCTCATCCCTCAACACTACCCGCTTTTGCTCTATCGGGTTCTCGATCGCTCTCTTAAGGTTCCAGCAATCTTCGGTATCGTGCCCCTCTGCCCATGAATGATAAGCACATCGGGTGCCAGGTTGGTAGGAGGGTGACTCTGGGTTTTGCCTGTTTGGAGGTACGGGCTGCAACAAACCCATTTGGACCAACTTTGGGAAGAGGCTGGAATATGATTCGCCGATGGGTGTGAAGTTGGTTTTTCTGGGTGGTTCACGGGCACGGGCATTATATGGAAAATTATTCTGTAGGGGATGGGAATTATATGGAGCTTGGTGAGGAGGGTTATTTATAGGAGGTGGAGCTCGGTTCTGATTGTAATGTTGTTGCGGCAGGACATACGGCTGAGCGTTCATTACTGCATAAGGATGATGAGTCATGGCATATGCCGAATTTTGGTGAGAGTAGTAATGTTGTGGGGCTCTGGAAGAGGAACCAAAGTAACCTCGGGGCTGATGAGGATTTTTCATACTTGAAGCAATCATTGCTACCTCATCTTTCTTTTTCCGGTTTGCTGCAGCCCCCGACCCACTCAGGATTGCTTGAGAGGTGGCTCTTATAGCCGACTGGCTTGCGACCAGTTTTCAAACCATTCTTTACCATTTCCCTGATCTTTATGGCTTCTGCAAATGGCATGCCCATAGCGGACATCTTGTTCTGGAAGTAATCAGCCTCTTGGGCTTGCAGGAAGACACTGACCATCTCGGTCTCATCTATTGGGGGCTTCACCCTGGTAGCTTGTTCGCACCACTTGACAGCATACTCTCGGAAGCTCTCTGAAGACTTCTTTTTGAAATTGGACAAAGAGTTTCTATTTGGAGCTATGTCCATGTTGTACTGGAATTTTCGGACAAAGTCTCGGGCCAAGTCATCCCATATGTGCCAGCGGGAGATGTCTTGATCCATATACTATTCGGATGCAATTCCAACTAAACTTTCCCCGAAGTAAGCCATTAGGAGCTCTTCTTTTCCGCCCGCTCCCCTCAACTGATTGCAATACCTCTTCAGGTGAGCTATTGGATCCCAATGTCCATCATATTTCTCAAGTTTGGGAGTCTTGAAACCGATGGGTAGATGAACATGCGGGAACATGCACAAGTCAGCGTAGGATACACTCTTCTGGCCACTCAGCCCTTGTATGTTTTTGAGACTTTGTTCTATGCTTTTCATTTTCCGAGTGATCTCCTCTTGCTCGGGATTCTTTACAGTTCTCTCTTGTCCCATAGTAAACTCATACTGAGGTTGTTGAGGGTAGGAGTTTGTAGTGGCATGAGCCGTGTCCGGTAGAAATGGTGGTGTTTGGAAAGTAAAGGATGATGGATCAAAGCTTGGCCTTGGCTGTGCCGTGGCCGAGGTTGGTGGTGCGGTGAATATGTTAGAAGCCACTCCCGAAATCAGTGCCTGGGGGCGAACCTCAGAAGGCGTTCCGGCAAAATAGGCTGACATGGTGGGGTATCCAAGTGAGGTATTCGGGTAATTTATAGGGATGTTGGAGGTTCCACTTGTTCTGGGAATGAACTCGAGGAAACCAGGTATTGCACTAGGCGTCTCCATACTGTTAGACCAAGCGTCCCACATTTCCAACATGCGGAGGTGCAGTAGCAGTTGTTGACTCTGACATTGGGATAACCGACAACGGGCTGTCCTCTTGGATGGGAATTGTTGTTAGATGACTCTCTGACGACATTTCGACACTTCCCTTGGATCTTGTAAAGTAAGGGTGCGAAGCCAGGTTACCACAAAACCAACCACCTTAAAAACAGAACATGGTCTCAACAGCATACACAACAAACCGGTTAGTTTGAGACAATTAACACATAGGGAATCGCACATTGGGGAATGCAATGCACCTAGATAGTTAACATTTTTCTACATGCTTTGCAACGGTTGCATGTCTCATCCCGGCTTTTGTTACCTTTGCGGATCTTCGAATCATTTCTTTTCTTTATGATTTTCATTATTTCCTCTATTTTCTTTGCGCTCTCTCTTTTTTGTATTGTTTTCTCTCTTTTCTTGTGCCCTCTCTTCGCCATTCTCTCTCTTATTCGAGTTATTTATAGCTGTGATCGGATCCGATGAGGATTGCCTACGTATCGCGACGCCGCGCGAATCAGATCATCACGTAGTTCAAGGGATAAATGCGAAATAAAATAAACAATTTTTGGTTTTTTCAAATTTTCATTAAAATAAAAACTTCTAATTTTTCTCTATTACAAAGACTCCACCATACATACGTAAGGACAGGAAAACTAAAACAGACTCAAAACAGACTCGAAAAGGAAACCGAAATACAGACTCGAAAAGAAAAATTAGGAATACATAAGTGCTTCCAAAACTACTCCAGGGTCCCGCAGGACATCAGTCGGTCTCGCCGCAGGCCTATGTGCAAGATCTCCTTGGAGACGATCCAGATCATCCATTATCTAGCGAACAAAAGTCATCACTGCGGCGAAGAAAGTGGATTTAGTCATATCCTCACACTCATGACATTTCATGACGATATGGTCAGCAATCCCCCTAATCCTCTCTCTAATGATGCCTTTCTCTTGGAGCAGGCGCCCAATTTGTTGAGATCTAGCTTCCAGAACTTGGGCGTCATTATGGCTTTGCTCCTGCAATTGTTGCATGTCCTCCTCCATTCGGGCCATTAATGCATAACAATGTTCCCTCTCTGCCTTGAAGTTCTTTGCTTGTTAGGTCATTTCATTCTCGAGGGTAGTTAGCTTCTTCTTTAGATTTGCGACCTCTCTATCATATTTTCCTTTTAATTGCCGAACAAACTCTGCCCGTCCTTCTGCGTTCTTCACCAACTGTGCCCAGGCTCTTGCCAGACTACCTTCGGATTTTTCCAAATCATTCCCATACTCACATACTTTCCTCCTAAGACCATTTATGAGTTTTTCATCTGCTCTGCTTCTTACTTGGTTTTCAGCTGCTATTTTCATCTTATGGATTTGGGCTTGGAGGAATTCATTTTCTTGGGCCAACTTTTTCTTTTCACCCTCATCTGCAGCGGCTTGCACACCACTATCAAATTTAAGATCTCTAATTTGCCCTTCCAACTTGCTTATGGTGGCCCTGTATTCATTTTCTTTGGTCAGCCATTCCCATTGTTCTTGTGATGCTTCAACAAATTCTTGGAGGTGGGGTCTTTTAGATGGTCTTCCAAACTCAACACTCCTTTTATACCAAGCAAGGTAACCGGACGAGACTTCACCTTTAGATAAATCACGTACTCGGGTGTTCGCCGTCAAATATTGGCACTCACTCCAGATCTGGCGAACCACTGTTTCATGAAATTGGCCGTCAGAGCGGATCTCGACTGCATGAATGCTAAGGTCTTCGTCCTTGGGGACTATTTGGCATCTTCCTCGCTGTCTCAAAATCCAGTACGGGGTATACGGTTGGATACTTCTGAGACCCATCAGGAGGAAGTGGGGACCGGTGGCAGGCATGTATATGATCTCATTAACAGGAAGCCAACCCAACATCCATTCTATCTGATCTGCAGTCACGGAGCGAAGGCGGGATATCCAATCTATGACCCCTTCTGGCATTTTGAACTCATCGACCCTTGTACCAAACTCCTCTATGCATCTTTTCCCTGTAGATCCGTAGTTCATGTACCGAGGACGATGACACAGGTGCTCAATCATCCACATTTGCAGTAACAAATTGCACCCTTCAAAAAAATCTACTCCGACTTTGCAAGCTGTGAGAGCTCGGAATATTTCAGATACTATCATAGGTGCGAGGGTGCTTTTGGCATTGGTAATCAAAGTATTGACGACTCCGGCTACCCGCACATCAATATTCCCATCCTTCCTGGGAAACACTAGAAGACCCAAGAATGCCACCATGAAAGCGAAGCATCTACGCTCTTCCCACTTTAGTCGGTTTCCTTTACTACAGATTCTACTCTCCGGGTTTTCAAACCCCCCTATATGTCCAAACCGCTGATATATGAAGTGTAAAGTGGAAAACCCACTCGCCAAATCTGCATAGTGGACCTGCCTGCTTATTTTTAGTGAGTCTAGAAATTTGTGAGGAGTGACAGCCCCTGGAGCGACCAGATATTTATGTCTAAGACCCTCTGAACTCCCAGCATAACCCGTTATCTCCTCCAAAGTAAGTGTAAGTTCGAAATCCGAGAAATGCAGAACGTTGTGAGCTGGGTCCCAAAATGTCACCAATGCTTTTATTATGTCCCCCCTAGGCCTGATCTATAATAATCCGGTGAGCCCCCCAAGTAATGGTTGACCATGTCTCGTCCATGCTCACCCAAATCTTCCCACCACATGTGTAATTCCAACGGAATCTTGGTCATAACCTTCATCGGTAAGTTTTGACTCATGCTCATTCTGCACATTTAGATTAAGGTGATTGGTTTAAAATAAAATGAGTTTTATTAAAGCTGATAAAAAGGGGTCATTTTACAAAATTCAAATAAACACGGCCATTTTTGCAAATACGACCCTTCAGCACTTCAAAAGGGAAGATTTTAGGGCTGTGTTTGCTAGGTGGCCAAAAATGGGCAAAGAAACCGGCGGTCGCTATTCTTGCAAAAACGGCCTTCCGACGCCCTATCGGGACGTTCGACTATTTAGACAAAACGGCATCACCCACTTTATATATGACAACAATGACGACATTTTCAAACTTTCGGTTTATTTTTTGTAAAACAGGGTTGGACCCAATGAGGGTTGCCTACGTATCCCACATCCGGTGAGAATCAAACCCGCGTAGTTCGGTTTGTTTTGACGCAACAGAAAACATGAAGCATTTTGAAACAATTTTCCCTTCTTTCTCTTTCTTTTCTACTCTCTCTCTCTCTCTCTTTTTCAAAATTTCGGCAGAGTTTCAGTATATTTTGGACACCAGATTTTTCAAAAGCGGGTAATTATCTCTCTCATACCTCAATTTGATTTTTTCCAATTTTTCTCCCAATTCTAGAAGCCGGTCAACATGCAATCCAAAGCAAATAGTGGTACAAGTAGCACGTAAAAATGCATCAGGATGGTCTTTTGATTTTGGGGTACACCTGTCCTAGACGGACCCAACCCCTGTGTTGAGTCCCCAAAGTCAAATGCATATGATGCAAACAAGCGTTCATACTAGGGATCCGGCATGAGTCTGAGTTATTCTAGGTTTAAAACCTGGGTGTATTGTTCTAGACTTGGTGTATCCGAGCGGACAACTCGAGTCGATGAGGGGCTACCTACCGAGAACCTAAAAGCCATCCGGCTTTGTAACTTGTCCGAACCTCTTTCTAGATTAGGGTATGACACTAACAGAAAAGAAGTCACGCCAGCGTGCACTTCCCCGAAGATGAGAGGAGAAAGGTTTCGCAACAGTTTATATACAGTTCAAATAATATCAAAGCGGTAAAAAGCGGCATTTAGCACATTAGGCCCAAACATGTAATAAAATCAGATAATAAACAAAATCCAAGTATAACAGTTATTCTAAGCTCGAATTCTTGAACCCTGAACTGGAAGTTCTGGGTTTTCGTCCCCAGCAGAGTCGCCAGAGCTGTCACACCTCCTTTTTTTACCACCCATAGGGGGTATATAAGGGATTTTTTTCCAATTGAAGTGACATTATTCGAAATGGGATTATTTTATTTATTTAATGTCGCCACTTGGGATAATAATTATGGTGTCCCAAGTCACCGATTTAATTTAAAATCCCAAGTCGAGGAAAATCGACTTTATTTAAAAAGTTTGCGAACCAGAAATTCTAAGTAAGGAATTCTGTTAACCCGGGAGAAGCTGTTAGGCATTCCCGGGTTCCGTGGTTCTAGCATGGTCGTTCAAACTATTAATAATTGGCCTATTATCTGATTTATTACGCGTTTTAAACTTATTTGTGCATTTTTAACTTTATAACCGCTTTTAATTATTTTATGGAATTATTCTGGAACAAGTTACAATTGTCATACACTTTTTTGTTTGATACACATTGCGAATCATGTCACGGGAACCGTACCCACGATCTACAACATGTTTAATTTATTAAAGTTATTAGAAGTTGTGGCCGAGTCACATAAATGTACCCCCAGATTTAAAAATTAGGTATCACAACTACGTCACGGGAACCGTACCCGTAGCTATGATGATTTGTTACAAATGCGCCTAAAGCAATCTATGAATGTTCAAAGTATTTTCTACACTAGTTAATATTAATGTGAGGGCCATGGGTTATGAATTCTTCTTATGAATGGCACGCCTCAATTTATTTTAAAGGATTATACTCAATTAAAGAAATCTAAGGACTAATTTGAACTTAATATAAAGCTATTAATTATATACATATTTGGGGATATATGTATCGGACCTTTAATCATTTTTGACAAGGAAATTGGGCCAGCCGTAGCCCATTAATTATTTGGTCAGGAACCAATCAGCATTTGAAGTTGTATTGGGCTCAGAATTTGGCCCAGTCCGATTTTATCTAAAGCTGGCCCACATTGGGCTTACATTAGGCGGGCCCAGTCACTAACGTTTACTAGCTAGGCCTATCCACCTCTACGTTTAAACTAGCCAAGACTTACATAATACATGTTTGTCAAAAACCAGTTCACTTTTAAGTAGGAAAATCAGAATCTGAAATCAACATATAATTCATATTTGAAGATTAATTTCACTAATATGATTTGAAAGACATAAAAGACATGCATTCATACTATACGTTCACAAGGGAAGCTTTATAATCTAGCCACACTATTGGGTTTGATGTCGAGGCCCAATGGCCTGGGCCCAGACATGCTCAGGTGATTCCCATATTTTGGCCTTGTTGCAAGTCTGGCCCAATTTATATTACATTCAAGCGGTTCTGTGATACTGGGTTGTGCCTATTACAAAGGAATTATACTGTCATGAATCTACCTAATAATCATACATAATCAAGTTCGAAATTAAGACATTCTAACAGTTCATTTGACAATCCGTAAATTTACAACATACTCCTAAATACAACCAAGTATCTAAAGAAGAAAAGAAAGGAAAATTTTTAGAGTAAAGAACAACATTCTTCCTAACTTCAAGCTTTTCAACTGTTACCAAGTCCTTCAAACCAGTTTCAACTTGCAAGAAATCAGCTAGAGAGTTGTTTCCTACAAGCCAAGCCTTCAATTCCAGCTCTGAAATTTCTTTGCCTTATTGCCACTAACATACAAAACAACAGAAATAAAGTGCAAATTTCAGTATTTGTGGAAATCCATTTGCTAGTGTATTCTTAACTAAAATGACAAAGCAAGCAGAAAGCAAGAAGGAAGACCACTTCAGCAATCGAAGTTCACATTTAGTATAAGGTCGTGACTAAAAATCTTCAAACTTAGACATCTTTTAAAGAAGGAGTTACAAACATCAATAAACCAAACAAAGGGAGTCATGCTGGTTTATTTCTATGTTCAACCAGTAAAATCTACTACATTTACACTAAATCAGTCAAATATCACATGGTACTCATTCATTACACATATCTTGCAAACTTGTTGATATTATATCATTTTCAAAGTAAGCAGTACATGAGGAGAAATGAGATCAGTATCTTACAACAGCAAGAACCAAACAGTAAACAGATGAAAGGAAGGAGCAGCCAACAAAAAAAACCAAGCAGCAGCAATGTAAAATCAACCCAGAAAACCCAGGATCAACACTCAAATGTCTCCAAAATCAGAGTATCAGAAAACTAGCCTAGAAGTTTAATCAGAAAACTGGAGTTTTCAGAAAAGTTTCAAGGAGTTTTTCTCTTTTGCTTTCAGAGCTTTTTGGGTGCAGAAAATGCTGATCCAAATCTGTGTATTCTTAGGATTACGAAATCTGGTTGTGTGTGTGAGAATGAGTGAATAGCTTTCTTTTTATAGTATAGGTCCAAAAATAGCATCTAAGGAATATTCTACCCTAATTCTTTGGATGGTATAGCTGTTGTGACAGAGAATAATGTCCAGCTGTCCATTTTTCAGCATCTTTTAAAACCAATTTTGGACAGCTGGTACATTTCTAGAACTTTCTTCTTAGGTCTGGGCCAATTGTCATGGCCAAATAGCCCAAGACAGGCCCAAGTTATGGCCAGATGGCCCAAGACAGGCCAAAGCCCAATAATAAACTTAGGCCTTGACTGATCAGGCCTTCAATGGCCATACCAGAAATCAAGAATCAGAGTAAAATTATGCAAATCACTTAATCAACAAATCACTTGAACGTCTGAAGCTAAACTAGCACACATATTTAACTAAAACTAAAAATCCAATTAAAGCCTAATCAGTTAACTGTTTTAAATTAACCTAAAACCAATTATAATTAACTAAAGCACATGCAATTTAGCCATTAATCTAACTACACTAACAACGAAACCAAGCACAGAAAAGATTAAGGATGCCCAATAAACAGAAAAAAAAAGGTAAAAGGAAAATCAGCAACAGTAAGGCCTTACCAAAACAAAATCGAAAGGAAATTTGGACCAAAGGGCTCCTACGAGGCTGGCTAAACTCCGGTCAGGCTTTGAAATAGGTCCAAAAATACATTAAGCAATCGTTCTTGCTAAGAACGATTAGTTAATGTAAATTTTAGGCTCAAATCGTGCCTTGAAACTCGAGGAATCAGAAGAAAAATCGGCGAAGTGGGTAAATTAGGGTTCCAAATTTCCAGATCTGGAATTAACGGAATTGGGTTTTTTTTTGGAAAGGTTAGTAGATTGGTGTAGAAGTGAGGCTGGGGAGTGTAGGGTACCGATTTGGGTGAATTTAGAGGTGGTTTATAGCGGCGTCGGTGGAGAGCATTTGGGGGCGGCTAGGGTTTAGGTTAGAGATGGGGACAGAAGTGAAGGGGGGTCTCTAGGGTTTGACAGGGTTCGGACATTTTTATATGGAAAGGGAGATCAGTTCCGAGCCGTTGGATCAAATGAATCCAACGGCTGTGATGGAAAGGTGTAAAACGGGGTCGTTTGGGGTGTGAGGGGTTGGACCGGGTAGGCTGGTTATTTTGGGGTTGGGTTTGGACTAATTTGGGTATAAAAGTAAGCCCAATTTCAAATTAAACCCTTTCTTTCTTCAATTTCTTTTCTTATTCCCTTTTTTCTTCTTCTTTTTAATTAAAATCCTAAGTCGAATTCCTAAATTAATCAAAATTGTAAAATTAAACTAATTATAAAATTATAATGTTTATGACAATTAGTTGATCCTAAATTAAAAGAGAATAATTACTAATCTAAAATTAAAAGCTAAAATGTAAAAATGAG
Organism: Nicotiana attenuata; assembly: GCF_001879085.1. NCBI lineage: Eukaryota > Viridiplantae > Streptophyta > Magnoliopsida > Solanales > Solanaceae > Nicotiana > Nicotiana attenuata. Next base: position 13,988,887 of record NC_031997.1, read on the forward strand.
CCAATTTTTCTGATTTTTATTTTAATAAATTAATTAATTAACTAATTAATCCTAAAAATATGAAAACAAAATCTAAATGCAATGCATGGTGTTTTTGACATTTTTGGGGGCATTTTTATGATTTTTTATAAAAATTAAACGTGCACAAAAATGCAAACAATTAACAAAATCCTATAAAATAGCAAATAATTGGGAAAAAAATCTATTTCTTTAATTTTATAGGAGTATTTTGAATAGGAAAAAAATCACATGCTCACATCTACTAGAAACCTGTCACGCGACAAATTGATAGAAGCTCACATGGGGGTGGGCCTCAAAAGGTTCCTACAAAAACAAACAATTACGATTGTGTAGTCACATCTGAAAAGGCCCAATAATTTCCACCAAATTCAATTCAATTCAAACCCAATAGCCGCACTACAACTAACTGATTCATTACTATGTTACTAAAGTCTTTAAGTAAGTAAGTAATCGACAAGAGTCCATTTCCTCTTTTTTCTATTTTAGCACTTGCCCCACAAATTCTTTTCCAATTTCCAATTGCGTTCCTCTCACCTTTTCTATGATTCCTCGTCATATGGAGTTTCCATTTATTCCTTCCTACCATATGTTGATGTCTTTATACAATTGTCACATATCATTGTGATGGCTCGAGCATGAAACACAATTTTCCCTTCCTTGCCCTACAACATCAAAAAGATAGGATAATGTTGAATATATAAAATCTTCAATTAACTTGTGATTGAGGTGCAGTTGTTATTGTTGCTGTAGTTATCTATTCACACAACAACAACAACAACCCAGTATAATCCCACATGTGGGGTTTGGGGTGGGTAGTGTGTACGCAGACCTTACCCCGGGGTTAGAGAGGTTGTTTCCGAAAGACTCTCGGCACAAGGAGATGAAAAAGAGACAATGGAACAATAACAACCACAAACGTCAGGAAGACAGTGCCAACAACCTAAGAATCCATTCACAGAGACACACAATTAAATTGTAATTGAGGCGCATTTGTGTTAGAAAGATTAATTACATGGAAACACAGTTAACACTATATATGACACTTCCATAAGTTTGACTAGCAACTAAAGGAGAATAGTGCTTATCAAAATGCTAGATTTCTTATTGTTCCTCCATGTGGCTGATGCACAGACATAAGGACTTTAGATAAAAAATGAATTCTGTTGAGAGGTTTGGTCTATGAAATATAAGCTATCATTTAACAAATTGTGCCTGTTACCACATATGACTGTAGGTAGATTGTCTTTCTGCTTGTTAGTTTTTGGATAAGTAATCTGAAACTGCCAATGTCAGATTCTTCATTGTTTTGTCCTCAGCCAACATCCCAAAAGCAGTCACATGGGGAGATGGGGAAGTCGGAATAATTATTAGACTCTCCACTCCAATCATTGCACCACTTTTAATACCAAAAAGTTCTTGAGTAGGAGAACCCATTATAATTAGGAAAAAAAGAGATGTATATTTATATACAAGTATTCTAGCCAATTACTTGAAGCCTACCTAACAATAATAAGATTCTGATCATTATACAATAATTAGTAGTGATCATAAGTGACTAGTCTCATTAGCAGCTTACGATAATTAAAAGACTACTTATATAAATAGAACTACTAATTAATATGTTGTTCACATTAAATGAGAAGAGAGAGCCACTATTGGTTGGTGCAATGATTAGCACTATTATAAGCAAACTTGAGAAGCGACCATGATGATTGATAAGGAAATAATGCATTTGATAGAGGAGAATTGTCTGAATAATAATATTGTTAGATCAAATAATGCACCATATATAAGTATATATTGTTACTTGTATTTTACTGCGAAATGATTATGGAGACATTCTTCATTCTTTAGGCTAAACTCTATGAATCTAGAACAAAAACTTAGCAAATACTTTCCTGGGGTTTCATTTATTTCTTCTATGTTTTTTCTTTTTTTTTAAAAAAATTTTTTTGATAATTTTAACAGAGAATTACTTCTTAGTACTCCCTCCGTTTCATATTAGATAAGGTAGTTTCCTTTTTAGTTTTGTTCCAAAACAAATGACACATTTCTAAATTTGGAAATAATTCAACTTTAAACTCTTCATTTTACCCATTTACCCTTAAAGAGAAGTTTTATAGCCACACAAATGGCATGACCCCACAAACCTTTTACCTCTTAAGTTTTTAAGACCACAAGTTTCAAAAGTCTTCTTTTTTTTTTGTTAAACTCCGTGTCGAGTCAAACTAACTCATCTAATATGAAACGGAGGGAGTATATCCTATACTCATTTTTTTTTTAAAAAAACATCTATTATAACTGGCCACATTGCGCTGATGGATGAACACGAAAGGGGGTCCAGTAAAATTTGCTATTTCGCAAATCACGCATAAAAATGGAAGACAAAGTTTTGGGTCATAGAAGAAGGAGCTTATGAATTCATATGTCGAGGCGTTGAAGGGAATAAAACCTTGAAACCCAAAGATTAGGTTAGAGCAGACACATTACGTGGGCGTTTGGACATAAGAATTGTAAAATTAAGTGAATTTTTTTTTAAGTGAAAATGGTATTTGAAAGTTAGAGTCGTATTTGGACATGAATATAATTTTGGGTTTTTTATGAATTTTTTTGAGTGATTTGAAGTGAAAATTTTAAAAATAGCCTTTTGGAATTTTTCATTTTCGAAAAATTCCGAAATTCATTTTCAAGTGAAAATTGAAAATTTTATGGCCAAACACTGATTTCGAAAAAAGGTGAATTTTTTTTTAGAAAAAAAGTAAAAATTTTGTATGGCCAAACGGCCCTGCCGTCACAATTTTTCCCACTGTTAAACTCTTTTTTTTTTAAATCTTTCAAGCCCTGATACTAGGGGTGGGCATCGGTCGGTTCAATTATGAATATTATCGGTTTAGCGTATCGGTTATCGATTTACAAATTCGATAAACCGATAACCGAACCGATAAGATATCGGTTGTCGGTTATCGATCATTATCGGTTCGGTTATCAATTTACTCGATAAGATAACGCAATCTAGAGTTAAGCAAAAAAGAGAAGAATTCACATATAGTATACTATCCATTTCTGTGTTCTGTCGAGTGGCCAACTGGAATTGTACTAATTCTTCAACAACAGTTGTCCAAATACATTAATAATAATACAAAGTAGTAGCAATTTTACCTTAAAATTAACAAGTCCAAACATATAGTACTAACAGTTCAAATTCAAGTTAACAAGACAACAACTACTCAATCCTTATAGGCTTCACCAAATAAACTGGATGTTGTTTGTCAAATGCCTAACATGAAAAAAGAAATCATACAGAAAAACCTTGATCTGTGCATGGGCAAAACTAGCACAGAAATAAAAAATACCTAGAAGACAAGAAAATGTTGTCCTGTTGTCAAAGCTCAGCGTACTGTACAGGACAATAATGTTCAAAAATATACCCGAAACTGATGAAGATTGTCGATTGAGAATTGATAAGTGCGAAGAGAAACATGTAGTAGGTATAGGCTGCACAATGTGAGCTCAAAAAATTAAGAAACGAAAAAAAAATAAAGAATCATTAACAGTCAAAATACCAATATGAAGATGATTTTGTTATAGAATTAAAAGTCTAATGTATAAGACTAAAGACTTACGCTATGAGTAACTAATAAGGTCTATGAAGAATGAAGATGAAGCAACTGAAGAGTTCGGCTGAGAAAGAATAGGAGAGAATGAACTGAAGCCCTAGCATATGTATATACTTAAGGGTAAAGTCGTAATTTTATTAATTCTTATTGGGTTATCGGTTAACCCATTAACAAAATTGGCAAACCGAGGCCCGAAGCGATACCCCAATAGTGAAAAAATTCTAAATCGTTACCGAACTGTCAACCTAATAACCCGATACCGATAATCCAATAAACAATTAATGGCTCGGGTTATTGATTTTACCCGATATATGCCCAGTCCTACCTTATACACTGTCGCCATCATTTAATATAACTCTACGTAGACACTATATATGTTTCTATGACAATGAATGCGAATTAGCAAAAACGTATCATATTCTTTTAAAAAATTCAAGTCCATATATAGAGTTGGAGATTAAATCAGTGGATGCGCTGCATCCATTGCGCATAAGATGATAAACAATAATATTAATAATAACTCACTTTGTTTCTCAATAGTCTCTTGGTTCGTTTTCATTCCAGATAATATGATATAGGTGTGTGGTGAGAGTCATAACCTGAAATTGAAGTAGTTGGTTAGTAGAATCCATGGTTGGGAGGGAATTGTTCAAACATAATTAAATGCATGTGGGAAGCCATGTGAAATGCACTAAATACAGACGCAACCATTAATGATATATAGAATTTTATAATAAGAAGCCATGTGACAAATGATTAAAATTCTGAACGATGGATCTAGAGCTAAAACCCATATTAGGCATATTGTTTTACATATAATTAAACCTAGTGTTAGCACTAGAATTTCAAGACTTAATTAAATTAGGTAACCGTTCATGTTTTAGTTGTCGTTTACATATTCAGAAGATCCAAATTATATCCCTAACCAATTAGGAAAACAAATATGCATAATTCATAGCAACATAAATTTATAATCTTCAGATAGAAGACGCCAACACCATTGTCCATATGTTAGAAATTTTATATATTTATATAAAGGAAACTGTTGGCCACTGGAAAATGCTGGTTTCCTAGTAGACAAGAGTTCACATGTTTTCAAGCCTAGACAATAACTGCACTCTTTTATGTGGCTACAGTGTTTTTTCCCTCTATAGTAGTAATGTATGTGATGCCTCTCAACCTGAACAACCCCACATGTTTGGCGAGTGCAAAACTTAATTAATAATTTTTTGAACATAAAATACATTTTTGATGTTAAAAAAAAAAATACAATAATGGGTATTTCGCAATTTTATACTGCGAATTGACTTAACGGATTTTTTGCCGTTAAGGCATTTCGCAGTTTAAAACTGCGAAATACTAAAAAAATAATTTTTTTATGATATTTCGTAGTACAGTACTGCGAATTACAATTCGTTGTACTGAACTACGAATTGCCCTAATAAAAAACGGGTCGTCTTCTTCCCACAGACAACGATCTCCATTAAAAAATCAAACTCAAAGTTTTCTGGTCCCCCACCCCGCCTACAATTTAAAAAAAAAAAAATTTCGGCCCCATCCGTCCCATAAAGAGCAAGAAGTGTAGGTCCCACACACAAAAGAAGTTTTGGATTGTGTTTCGGGTGCAAAAATTCGATTTCAATAATATTTACATCGAGGTATTTCAATTTAGTTTATGCCGAAACTCATATAGTCATGCATTAGTATTGTTTAGTATGTTTCCATGTGAATTTTTGTTATGTTAGTGTTTAATTTTGTTTCTTTTATATACCCGGTTTGATTTATTTGATATCCGAATTTATGTTATGTTTGTGACCAAAAATGCTACTTGATTGTTTGTGTTAAATAATATTATTTATTTTGTTTATTTGTATTGTTGATGTTATGTTCATATTGTATAGCCTTATAGCGTAGTAAAATATAGTGTGTTTTAGCGAAGTAAAATATAGAGCCTTTTAGCGAAGTAAAATGTAGAGCCTTTTAGCGTAGTAAAATGTAGAGCCTTTTAGCGTAGAAATTGAGACTTATAATAATTAAGAATTATTCGGTGGTACCGGGCGTCAAAAATCAAGCCTGGAACCCATACATAACTATTATCTCCAATTTCAAAAATCATACTTAATTTAATTTATTACACTAACAGAAACAATTAATTTTGTTTAAATTATAGTAGACGACATGGCGTTTCCTCCGCCTGCGCATCCTGGATCTGCCGAGGATCAGCTACTAGTGCTGCAGGGCGACCATAGGTCATCCTATGTTTGGGAGGGACAGCTAGCGATGCCGCCTCTCTGCCCTAGGAGGCCTGATGATTTGTGGGAGTTTATTGCGGAGCATCCTTTCCATCCGCGCGTAGTAGAGATCCTCCAGACTTCGGTATTATATACCATTTTTCAGCTTGGACGGATGCAGCTTGAATTCACGTCCTTGGTAGAGCGGTGGCGACCGGAGACGCATACATTTCACTTGCCCACTGGAGAGGCTACTATCACGCTGCAGGATGTCCAGGTTTTATATGGACTGTGCGTAGAGGGGCGCGCCTTCGCACTGCCCCACCACTGGAGAGGGATGACACGTGCACAGTTGGCGGACATGATGGGGCAGTTGACTGGTCCGCAGGGTGACCGGGGTGGCATTCGCGTGGCTTTATCATTCATTAGAGATCAGATGGCGGTATTGCACCCAGATATTACCCACGAGACAGAGCATCTTTGGATTCAGCGGTACACTCGGTTGGCGTTGCTCCTGCTTTTCGGGTGTGTCTTGTTTCCGGACACCTCGGGGAACAAAGTGAGTATGCGCTTTCTTCATTGTCTTGAGCAGCTGGATGAGCTACCCCAGTACAGCTGGGGTGCTACTGTTCTGGCGTATCTCTATAGGAGCATGTGCCGCGCAAGCGTAGGTCCGGCGGTTGATATATGTGGTTTTCTGCCCCTCCTTCAGGTGCAAAAAATTTTCGAATACATTGTTTGTTACCCCAAATTCTATATCGTGAAATGACTCATAAATTTACATCAACATTTTATCTTAGGTTTGGGCCGGGCAGCGGATCATGCCGTTGCAGCCACCTCTACCAGTACTTCCGCCCGGTCAGGATTATCCGTTTCTCCCTCTAGCTATCAGGTGGATTCTTCTGAAAATTGGCCTTCAGGTGCCTCACACAGTAACGGTGGTATGCATATGGTTCCTGCCATTCAGGCAAGTGACGTACAGAACTTAAAATACCACAATGTCGATCAGATATTAGACAAATACCTGAACGTTGTTTGACAACGTGCTGCTTCAAGTGGTTCAAGAACTGCGTCCACGTCTCTTCACTTTCGTTGGCACAAATGGCAAAAGCTAGTGGAAATATTTGTCCGTTGGCATCTACAGCAACTGCAATCAAAAGCTTAATATCATACTTTCCATAGACATGAGTACCGTCTATGGAAATTATAGGACGGCAATGCACAAAACCATCAATTGCTGGTTTAAATGACCAAAATACATAGTTGAATATATATTCCGGTCTGTCCGGACTTCGCTCACTCCTCCATTCAACAACAGTCCCGGGGTTAAAGTGTTGCAGTGCAGCCATGTACCTGGGCAAATTTGAAAAAGACTTATCCCAGTCTCCATAAATAAGTTCAAAGGCACGTTTGCGACCGAGATGTGCCTTTCTTTTGGTTATAGTACAACCATACTCCTGGTGGACGACTGTAATACACTCTTTAATCTTGAACCTAATGGACACTTCCAAAAATGGAATCAAGACAAGGGAAATCAAGTCCACATCCAAGTTGAAGTGATTCTCATTGAATGTGTCCATTTCACATCTGTGCTCGCTAATAAATTTACCCACTTTCCACAAACCTGATTTCTTCTTTGTGGCACGCAGCATCCAGTGACAACCCATAAACCACCTACGGAATACAGCCTTGTATTTCTCCGTAGTTGACTCACTTACCGTCATCTCACGACACTCCCTTATACTATAGATTTTTACAGCCCTAACTAGGCGAGCTTTATCGGGGAAATACATGCCCTTTGTAAGAACAGCTGGTCTAGATTCATCCCACATCACTGACCGTAATTCATCATCATCCCTTGTTAGGGCATCAACGTTAGGCATGCTTGGCAAATTATCAAGGTAGGGAATATTTCGCTCATGAAATGGCACGTGGGACTCATACACTCTTGGTCTAGCGGGAGGTGGAGGAACATGCTCCCTAGTCAGCTCAGGTTCAACATTCACTTCCTCCTCCTCATCATCACCCTCATCATGGAAGGGTGTCTCATCCCCAGACTCATCCGCATTGTTGTCATATCACTATCATCCTCCTGACTCTGCGCATCTGCCAAATCACGAGTAAAAACGTCGTCTATGGGCAACTGTGTGAGGCCAGGAGCTTCAAGAAGCTCATTTTCACTGCAAAAAACGAACAAAAACCTAAGTTACCCAATACTCAGGAAAAATACTTTAGATATCGCTATATCACTTTACTTACAAATCGTATTGTCTTGACATTTCATGATGGATATTTTCAGGTTGGTGATAACTCCCAGATGGACCAACGCGGTCCAATACTCCAGACCTACGCAGATTCCAACTAGGGGCGAGGTCATAACTTGTAAAATTCAAATCCGGACGGTACCCCCTATAAAAAATATGAGTGTTAATACAAATCCAATTAAAACATGAAAAAAAAATCGCTAAAACGTAGTAGAATTGAAGTTTACCAGTCGTCTTGTTGATTATATAAAGTGGAAACATTATTTTCTGGCTGCTCATTCGCCTGTGGTGACAAGTTTAAATCAAGGCAAGCTCTTTCATCTCCAATCTGTCCGGCAAACGCTGCTCCAGAATAACCACCCGATGATTGGGGGTTATCCCTGCTATGCACGCCCTCATTACTAGGAACGTCTTCCACCTTGACGTACATTTCCAATAATTTTATTACAATAAATTCCCTGTATTCATCCGGAATCCGTAAAAAATCTCTAAGAGTTTCATCATCCTCGATGTTAAACTCAGAATAATAAGCAAACCCCTGCGGAGTCACTGAATAAGGAAATCTACCGGTTACTTTAAGGCTAACCGAACGCCTCCGCGCACTCATTTTTTACGTAACAACGATACCAATGTATCGTACTCCATATTAAGCGGCAATTTAACATGACACTGTGGAGGTGAGTTATACCTCACAGAGTTATTCTCCACCACAATCTCACCCCCCCCCCCCAATACAGTGAAACCCTTATTTTTGGCACTTCAGACATTGTAAAAAATTAATTGATAAGGAGAAGAGAGAATAAACGTATGTTTGAAGTTTAAGTGTTGAATGAATTTTTATAAAATTGAAGCGCCTATAAATAAGGCAAGTCCGACATAAGGTCGAACAATTTTTCAAAGTAATTCGCAGTATTATACTGTGTTTTATGTATTTGAATTATTGTTATGTCAGTTAATTATTGGTGGGGCCTAAAATCAGCCTATTTCGCAGTACTGTACTACGAAATTTCATAAAAAAATTATTTTTTTAGTATTTCGCAGTTTTAAACTGCGAAATATCCATTATTGTATCTTTTTTTTTAACATCAAAAATGTATTTTATGTTCAAAAAATTATTAATTAAGTTTTGGACTCCATGTTTGGCAATTCATTGTCTGTGCTGGACCAAATAAGATACTTCAATTTAATTTCTCAATGAAGGACCTTTAGTTTTTTCCCAGGATAACACACTTTAGCCATACTCTTGATTTTACCTATATAGACATTTAATAACAAATTTCATTTTCCCGAAGAGACAGATAAAATATCTCGATAAATAGACATTTAATATTGTTGTACTCCCTCTGTTCACTTTTATTTGTCCGCTATTGATTTTGCACACCCCTTAAAAAATAATAAATAAAGTGCATAATTTACCATGATACACATATTAATTGATGTATTGTCTTAATGTATTTGAAAAATGATTTGGGATGAGTAATTAATGCTAAGGGCAAAATAAGAAAAATAAATTATTTTTCTCTTGATATGCAAAAGTGGACAAGTAAAATTGAATATTTATTTTTAAAAAAGTGGACACGTAAAAGTGAACGGAGGAAGTATTTCAGCTGTCCAAAAAGAAAAGAAGGCAAACGATTGTAGGAGTACTGCATTTTCTAGGGACAAAAGTGGAAAGGACATGGTGTAATTGATTAATTAATGATATTGATCCAGCAACAATAATTATCCCAAACTAGAACGTGTATATATTTCTTCCTTTTCGTTGATTCAATTAACAATCCCATATATATACATTTTCTACTTTTCCGTATGCTCTAGGGAATTAAGAAGTCAAATGGATGATTTTATATATTTCTTTGTATGATTGACATTGCTTATCTTTAAGGTTATAGGCAATTACTGTCGCCTAAATTGGCTTAGAAAGTCCTACTTAATTAGACATAATGATGGATTATCAACATTACGTCCATTTTCAACATCACCCTTCTTAATCTTGATGAAAACTTGTATTGGCAGTCATTTTCACTTAATTATTTAATTAACTACTTTTGGTAGAGGTATTCAATTATGTGGACCTTAATCCTCACTTAATTTCTCCACTACTTCATATTAATTACAACTTAATGATTATAAAAATTCACGAGTGCATATTATTAAGTGTGGAAAGAAATCTTAACAACAGTTTGCTTCTGTTGTAGGATGTGGAATGAAAGATTTTCTTCCCTTATTTTGTGGTTTAGGGATAGCAACAATAGAGGCAGCTATTTGACATCTCTATTGCTAATTGACATTGACTTAGTAATTGTTGGAAATTCAAAACAGGGAGAAGCAATAATTGCCTTAGTATTGCCAAAACACATAATTTCATTAACTAGAAATTTTCATCGTCTGAGATCATAGGCCAGAACTCCACCTAACTTGTCAACCATATCTAGTGTGAGTTGCAGAGGCGGAGCTTGAAACTTATGGGATCGGGATTGTTAAAGCCCAGGTTCTTGGTACAAAGGCCCAAATACACGACTCAGCCCAATACATCAAATCTGACCCACCTTGAAGACTTCTTCAGTAGCACTATTTATTCTTGCAAATATAGTCACTTTGTAGAGATAGCCTTCAATTTTGTATTAAGTATAAATAGCTAGTCTCAGCATTTCATTTTGGCTAGAAGACTCATTTTTATCAGATTTCCTCTCAGTTGAATGGAAGGTTCCAGTCTTCTCTCTCGTAGAGCTCGTTCCAAACACTTTCTCAAATTGCTTTGATTTTGATTTGTAACATGGTATCAGAGCCCAGATTTGGGTAGATCGGAGATACTTCAGTCCGGTGCTAACTTTACGGTCAATTTTGACTTTTCTTATCGGCGGTGATTTCGACAGTTCCGGCGACGTTCTTCGGAATTGACGCCATTGAAGGTGTTTTCTACTCCTAATTCTTCGATTTAGTAAAGAGAATTGGTATTACATTCAAATTCATTTGTATTTTGCTTGGCTGGCTTTCGTTGTGAAGTTCTATCTCCTTTCAATTCGAAACCCTAGTTTTTTTAGAACTGTATCATGGCACCACCGGATACCACGTCTGCTTCTACTACTTCTTCCACTCCTGCTATAGCTTCCGATTCGACCTTTGTTGAACCCTCACATTCGTTGTACCTTTATCCCACCGATAATCCTGGGACAGTTATTGTGGCTGATAGATTTAACGGGATGGGATATGGCAGCTGGAGAAGGGGAATGTTGATTGGTTTGTCCTGCAAAAATAAGCTAGGGATAATCAATGGGACTATCACTAAGCCTAATTCAACTTCGCCATTGTTTGAAGCTTGGTGTCGTTGTAACGATATGGTAATTGCTTGGATTTTGAACAGTTTGGAAGCTGAGATCAGGGAGAGTGTTATGTATACAGAATAGGCTTCCAAGTTGTAGAAGGATATAGAGAAGCGATATGGGCAGCCCAATGTCTCTAAAGTCTATCAGATACGCAAGGCCCTGTCTTCAATTTCTCAAGGAAATTCTAACATTGCTGGTTACTTTTCTAGGATTAAGAAGCTATGGGATGAATTAGCATATTCAATCACTTATCCTGATTGTGTGTGTGGATGCAAGGAGGCTTTCCAGAAACTAGAGGAGGATCAAAAACTTCATTAGTTTCTAATAGGTCTTAACGACACATATACCACGATTAGGAAGAATATTCTGGAAATAAAACCTTTGCCCGACATTGACACTGCATATTCCATGTTGTTAAATGATGAGAGTCAGTGTGAGGCTCAGTCCCCACCTCCTTCCTTCTCTTCTGAATCTGCTTCATTCTTCACTGGAGTTCAGAAACCTTTAGTTGGTCCCTCTACTACTGGTGTGCATAAGTCATATCCTCAGAAAGTCAATTTCGATTCTAAAAGAGCTACTGTGGTGTGCAAATACTGAGAAACCAGGGCATAGTATCGAAAAATATTACAAATTACATGGTTACCCTGGTGCTCCCCAACCTAGCAAATTCAGAAAACCTACTGCCTATGCTCATGTTTCAGAATCTCATAGTGCGGTTCATGATCTTGGACAACCAGATACTCTTTCCTCTGATAATAGTTGTGAACAATCTAATTCCAAAAGCCATGGTTTCACAAAGGAGCAGTACGAACATTTGTTGAGCTTGTTCCACCAGTCTAAGATCTCTCCGGACACCACCATTTCTGCATTTGCCAATTTTGCATGTTTGCTTCCTTATGTTGATACTAGAACTTGTCGTGTTTTTGCTTGCAATCTTTCTAGAGTAGTTGGTAATCCTTGGATAATAGATTCAGGAGCGACTAATCATATGACTCCCCAAAAATCTCTTCTAATTGATATAAAACCTCTTGTTGTTCCTTACTTAGTCATACTTCCCAATGGTTATAGAGTTAAAGTAACTTGTTCAGGTTCTCTTCGTTTGACAACTAACCTACTCTTGCAAAATGTTCTACTTGTACCTTCCTTTCAGTATAATTTGATATCATTGCATCAGCTTTTGTTACAACTAAGTTGTAAAGCTCTTTTTCTGCTTATGATTGTATCTTACAGGTCCTTTCACTGAAGAGGCCACTGGTTCTTGGTAAAATCTCCAATGGGTTGTATCTCTTCCAGCCTGAGTCTTTCCCTTCAACATTATCTTCTGTCTCTACTCATTCAGTCAGTGATGTTGTTTCTGCCAATTCTGCTTGTTTTCCATCTTAAGTTTGTCATGATGTTGTTTCTGCCAACTCTGCTTGTTTTCCATCTAAAGTTTGTCATGATAACATTGTAAATACCATTGAAGTCAACAAAACTGTTTCCAATTGTGTACATTCTCTTGATTCTGCTTTTGATTTTGATATGGCTTGGCATTTGAGGCTTGGTCACATGCATTTTCATAAAATGAAGTCAATTGCTCACATTAAGGATAAACTTTCCAAGAAACAACATTTTATTTGTGATGTTTGTCCCATGGCTAGGCAGCAAAGACTTTCTTTTCCTGATAGCTCTATTAAAACCAATGCTCCTTTTCAACTTGTTCATGTGGATTTATGGGGTCCATACCACACGCAAACTTATAATGGTTTCAGATACTTTTTGACCATTGTGGATGATTTTTCTAGAGCCACTTGGACTCATTTACTCTCCACCAAATCAAATGCTTTCACTCTTTTGAAATCCTTTATTTTTTTGGTTCAAAACCAATTTCACTCCTCCATTCAAACACTTAGATCTAGTAATTCCTTTGAACTAGGTTCAAGTACTGAAGCTGTTTCATTCTTTTCAGCACAAGGCATTCTCCACCAGACTTCTTGTCCACATACTCCTCAGCAGAATGGGGTTGTGGAGAGGAAACATAAACACTTGCTAGAAACTGCTAGATCTCTTCTTTTTCAGTCTAAACTACCACTCAAATACTGGGGGGAGTGCATACTCACTGCCACTTACTTGATTAATAGGTTTCCTTCCCCTTTGTTACAACATAAAACTCCTTTTGAACTACTGTATGGATCTCCACCTACATATTCTCATCTAAAGGTCTTCGGTTGCTTATGTTTTGCTACTGTGCCCAAACCTTATAGGAACAAATTCAAGTCCAGAACTATTTCATGTGTGTTTCTTGGATATAGCATGACAAAGAAGGCTTACAAATTGTTGAATTTGGATAAACATAATGTTTTCTTTTCCGGAGATGTCATTTTTCATGAATCTATCTTTCCTTATTCTCCTTCTTCCTCTCCTCTTTCTTTCTTTTCCTCATCTCCTTTTATTACTACCCCTACCTCTGTTGATCCTCCTGTTTCCTCTCCTGCTTCTTCTTCCTCTTCCCCTGTCTCCTTAACCCCACCTTCTCCAGTCCCTTCAGTTCCTTCTTCTTCCCTTCTTCCTTTGAGAAAGTCCTCTAGGCCTTCTAATCCCCCACTTTATCTTAAGGATTATGTTTGCTCAAATGTCTTCGTTTCTATGGATTGACAGTCTTTATCTGAAAGTTGCTTGCTTGAACCTCAGTTTTACCATCAAGCAGTGTCCAATCCTGCTTGGCAGGATGCCATGGTGAAAGAATTTCAGGCCTTAGAGGCCAATAACACATGGACCATTGTTCCTTTACCTCCTGGTAAGAAGGAAATTTCTTCCAAATGGGTCTATAAAATTAAACAAATGGCAGATGGAAGTGTGGAAAGATACAAAGCTAGGCTGGTTATAAGGGGGGACACTCAACAAGATAGGGTGGATTTCACTGAAACATTTTCTCTTGTTGTTAAACTTACCACCACTAAATGTCTATTGACTGTTGCTGTTAAGAAAAATTGGCCTATTTTCCAACTAGATGTCAATAATGCATTTTTGCATGGTGATTTAGATGAGGAGGTGTATATGAAAGTTCCTCTTGGTTTGCAAGTTCTTTCTAGTGACTCTTCTGTGCCTTTAGTTTGCAAACTCAATAAATCCCCTTATGGACTTAGACAGGCATCAAGGCAATGGTATGCTAAGCTCTCTACTGCTCTCCAATCTAAGGGCTATACTCTTAGTAAAAATGATTATTCCATGTTCACTAAGTTGTCAGTTACTTCTATTACTATTGTTGCCGTTTATGTGGATGACATTCTTCTAACCGGTGATGATTTGATTGGAATCACTGCTTTGAAGTCTTTTTTGGATGCTCAGTTCCTTGATTAAGGATTTGGGTGAAGCACATTATTTTTTGGGTCTTCAGATCATTAGGCATCCTCAGGGTCTACTTGTAACCCAACAGAAGTTTTTGTTGGACTTACTTTCAGAGTTCAATTGTCTACATGTTAGTCCTGTGATTTCTCCTTTGGATGTTCACTCCAAGTTGTCTGCTGATTCTGGTGAGCTTCTTCCTGATCCTTCTGCATATAGGAGGTTAATTGGTAAACTTAATTTCCTCCAACACACTAGGCCCGATATTTCTTTTAGCGTTCAACATCTCAGCTAATTCATGTCACAGCCCAGGGTTCCTCATTTTGATGCTGCACTACATGTGTTGAGATACTTAGTGGGCACTTCTCATTTGGGTTTGCTCTTTAACAATTCATCTACTTTTAATTTGGTTGGGTTTTGTGATTCTAATTGGGCAAGTTGTTCCACATCCCGGAGGTCTGTGAGTGGCTATCTACTGTTATTAGGGGGCTGTCCTATCTCCTGGAAGTCCAAGAAACAGGCTATTATTGCTCTTTCTTCAGCTGAGGCTGAGTATAGGGCCTTGTGTCAGGTTGTTGCTGAAATTGTTTGGGTGGTTCGGCTTCTCAGTGAGTTTGGGATATCTTCCTTATCCCCTGTTTCAGTATTCTGTGATAATCACTCTGCCATCCACATTGCTAAAAATCTGGTGTTTCATGAGCGCACCAAACATATTGACATCGATTGCCATTTTGTGCGTGAGCAACTTGCTTCTGGGCTTATTGCTTTGCATGCTATTTCTTCTGCTGCTCAATTAGCTGAACTTTTCACTAAGGTTTTGTCAGGTGTTTCACATACTACTTTTCTTTCCAAGCTCGGACTGGTGGCCCATTCCAGCTTGCGGGGGGGGGGGTGTTGAAGCCCAGGTTCTTGGTACAGAGGCCCAAATACACGACTCGGCCCAATACATCAAATCTGACCCACCTTGAAGACTTCTTCATTAGCATTATTTATTCTTGCAAATATAGTCACTTTGTAGAGATAGCTTTCAATTTTGTATTAAGTATAAATAGCTAGTCTCAACATTTCATTTTGGCTAGAAGACTCATTTTTATCAGATTTCCTCTCAGTTGAATGGAAGGTTCCAGTCTTCTCTCTCGTAGAGCTCGTTCCAAACACTTTCTCAAATTGCTTTGATTTTGATTTGTAACGGGGATTCTAGATCTTTTAAAGTTAGTGGGTTCTAAATTAATAATTTGTACATATTTAATGAATTTCTTAAGAAAATACATGATTTGTACCAAAGCTAGTGGGTTCGGCCGAACCCGTATGTTCTACACTCCCTCCGCCCCTGGACTGAGTTGCAAGGTCACTATTTGGTTACTTTAAATATATTGCCAAAACACATAAACTTATTATCTTGATCAATTTCTCAATTTATGCATATCATTATTACACACGAATCATATTGACCTTTTCTGTATTATTCTGATTTTATCGATGTTCACGAAAGTATAAAAAAGGTCAAACTTGAAACTTCAATCTCAAATAAGAGTATATAATCTTAGCATAAAACTGCTTAGAACGGCCAATAATTTCCCACTACAAGAAATATCAAGGCTAATCAAGTCAAGATGATGAAAAATGAGTGTTTAAATGAAAGCAACCTTGTATATAATGGTGAAATTAAAAGAAACCCCCAAAACATACCGCAAAAAGAAAAAAAAGGATAAAAGTCATAATGTGGCAAATCTAGGAGAATCGTACTTCTATGATAATATTGTCTCAATATCAATGATGCTAAGATCTGATCCACATTACGTAAGAGAAAGGAAATAAAAGGGAAAAGTGAAAGAATACGCAAGCAAAAGGATTTTTTTTTTTCTTTTTCAAGTGAAGAGTTCAATTGTGATGGTGATGGTGATGTGCACAGTTACTTCAACTTGAAAATTGTATTGCTATATTATAATCCAATTAATCAATGATAATGACACTTAGGGGCCTGGAATGTAGACTATAGTTTTAGGGATTATAATCAAATTAGGCCCTCATAGCCTTAAGTCTAAAGTATGAATAATGAGGGTAGATGTTAACTGCATAAAGCACCACTGAGGCGTTTAACAAAAACAAAATATATGTTATAAATAGAATTGTATTTAAGGCGAATGACTATATTCTAGAGAGATTTTAGGGTTTGTTACTTGGTGGCTAATATACTTTTTCACTATTCCATTGTAATCCATCCCAAATCAATAAGAATTCTCTCTCCTACTTTTCTCTGCAATACTCTACTTCTTCTTTTATAGTTTCATAACACGTTATCAGCACGAGACTCTAATCAATTGAGTAGAGGCATCTGCTTTGGTCACCAGGCTTTAGGATGTGTGCATGGTGCTCAACTTGTACATAATATTGAGCATAATAATTGTCAATTGTTCCATGAACTTCCTTCAGGAATAAATTCTGGATTTAAGGTAAGTATTTTACCTTATTTTTCTCTTTTAAATTCTTGAAATTCTATAATTTGATTTTAAATACAAGCAAAGACAATAAATTTTGATTATAACTGTAATAGAGTTTGTGAGAAATTATAACCACCCAAAGTGGTAAAATTCTTATGCCTTGCCATGATCAAATTCATGTATGATTATGAGCACAAGAAGTGGAAACACGTCCCATTGAATTTGCTTCATTCACGTTCCCTTAAGAGAATATGGTAGCAATATGTAATAACTATGAAAGAAGACAAAATTATTACCGTAAAGGTATCAATGGATGTGGACGTGGCAATAGACGAAATTATAATCGTTATCATTGTGGTAATGAGAACGATAAGGATTCTCAAAATAATCCTTCACTCTGTGAAAGTAATATTTGCCATCGATGTGACATGAGATTTTGTAAATCACATATACATGATTATGGTTCATTTATAATGTGAATGTGACAATATGTGATTTATGGATACATATTTATTCTTGGAATAATATGACCGTGATAGTGATAGTGAATATACCACACTCACCTCTAGAAGGAGGTTTGAGATGAAATAAGAAAATAATTTCATTATTATAGCATGAATTATCATTGATCATGTACCTATTGTGATTATGCCAAAATATTATGGCAGTGTAATTATTACAGGGCAAAAATAATGGAAGCAACATATTTTTCCTATAATGACTTTGACCATAACCATAATGGTATAACTTTCTCCTTGAAAGAAATATTCACTATATGGATGTTGATGAATATGTTGTAGTACAAAATTAATTGAGGGCTTTGAAAAAGCCATTTATACTATTTTGGAGAAATAAATTTGATTATCGATAAGGTATTGTGTCGTAGTAAGCCTCAAAGAAACTTATTGAGTTTCTAAAGTATTCGCGAAAGCGGATGATATATTGAGGCTATAAATAAATGAAAGATTCAATATCTTTTATTACTATAACTTGTAGTGGGGTAATATGTATGTGAAAAACTACCCGCTTTATTCTCCAGTTTGTATTACACAAATAAAATAATGCCACAATAAAGTAGAAGTTTATTGATATAAAAACCCATATCATAGCAAACTTGGAGTTTATTGATAATTGCACACGTCATGGTGTAAATCTGAAGTTTATCAATATTGATAATTTATTCAGTTGGCATAATTGGTTTAGCCATGTTAATTTAAATATGATGTGCAAAAATAAAAGAGAATTCACATGGATAAATATTAAAGAACTAGAAAGTTCTTTACGAATTCTCTTATGTTTTTGTTCTTATTAATTAATAGACCAACTAAAATTGGGATTGAATCCCATGAATGCTGAAAATATCAAAAGTGAATATAGGCTCATTCACCTACCATGTATACCACATAAGATGCATATATGAGAGGGTGAAATTAAAAAATAGTCAGATTTACAACTGGTCGTTCAAAAATAGCCTAGTTTCAAAAGTGATCGAAATTTAGCCACTTTTCATGTAAAGATAAATATGAGCGAAAATACTGTTCAAAACCCCGAAAAATACGCCAGTATATTATGCTGGAGTTCAAGCATAAGTATACTTGAACTCCACCATATTATACTGGAGTTCCAGGATAAGTATACTGGAACTCCAGCATAATATGATGGAGTTCCAGCATAAGTACACTAGAACTCCAGCATAATATACTGGAGTTCCAGCAAGTATACCGGTCCAGCATAATATACTGGAGTTTGGAGCACCGGTGCTCCAGTCTCCAGTATATTATACTGGAGCCAGCGAAGTATACCGGTGCAGCATAATATGCTGGAGTTCATACACAGGTGCATCGAACTCCAGTATATTATGCTGGATCGGTCTCTGTTGCAGCAAAATAGTGGCTATTTCTCATTGACTTAGTAAACGCTGGCTATTTTTGAATGACCAGTCTGAAAACTGGCTATACCGTGCTATTTTGACTATATGAGATGGTTACATGTGCATTTATTATTAACCCGCAACATGGTGTTTGCCAGATAACTTGCTCAATAATTTAATTTAGAGCATATTCCAGATTTTTTATTCAAGATAGTTCATCTTGATAAGTTGGTTTACATCACAGTTGATTTGGCAAAATGATTTATTGAGTGCCTCCACTTAATAGTTAAACTACTGCTTATGAGAACAAAATTATCTATATCAGTTTGATATATATTATATACGAAAGTATATTATATTCTCCCCTCACAAGTCGTTCAGGGTCAGAAACCAAATAATTTCATCTTATTATTATTGATGTGCGGTGTATATTTTGATTAACCATACCGCACAAAGGTGTGTTTTCAAAGTCTAGGAAGCAAGTTAGTTTTTCTAACATGAGAGGGAGATAGGATAAACAGTTGAGAAAAAGTTACATGGAATGAATTATCATTTGTACATTTAGAATCATCGAATAAGATAATATGAACTTGAAGTTCATAAAAAGATAATTCATCTATAATATATTGCAAAGCATCCCAGACGCATTTGCTGACCGAAAGAAAGTAATTATATTCTCACTACAAATGATCCCATTAGAATAGGTCCTAGAAGGACAAAATCTAAAGCGTATAGATAAATCAGTTTCAAATAACCTTCTTGATAAATAAGATGAGAAAATGATCAAAATGATCATAAGAAGGAGGCAAGTGAGGTAGAATATCACATGACATAACAATTCATAAAATTTCATGAGAGGTTCAGGTACCTGAAAATATGAATGAAGAGATCTCTATATTATGTCTTTATGGAAAACAAAGGAGGCTAGAAACGATATAAAATGTTCGTCGACTACATATATATATATATATATATATATATATATATATATATATATATATATANAGACAAATCGGTTTCAAATAAACTTCTTGATAAAGAAGATGATCAAATGATCAAAATGATCATAATAAAGGAGGCAAGTGATCTGGAAGATCACATGATATAACACTTCATAAAATCTCAGGAGAGATTCAGGTACCTGAAAATATGACTGAAGAGATCTCTATGTTATGTCTTTATGAAAAATAAGGAGGTTGGAACCGATATAAAATGTTTGTCGACAACATTGATAATAGCGCTAAATATATATATATATATATATATATATATATATGAGGATCTTATGTCCGGAGAAACAATTCGAATAGAATTGGTTTCATATGAAAGAAATGTAGTTTTGGACATGTTGTTCAAATATTCGAAAGTGTAAAGTCAATGGTGTATGCAATCACTTTATTTATCTTATATATCTAGCATGACATGAAAACGTGATATGCATCTGTAGACACTGAAATTTTAACAGATCAAGATAAATTCTAAATTCAAGACAACTCTTGAAATATTAGGAGTCTATTAGGGTTACTTGGTGGCTACTCCACCCAAACTCAATTCATGCCTATAAATAAGGCTACATATCCTCAGCAATTCCATAAACTCTCGGAATATGCACAAAGAGATCAAATATGAGATCTCCGAAATTCCATGAAGCTCTTGGAATATTCATTAAGAGATCAAAGACATGTCAAATATGTCTTGCTTAAAGTCATACATTCGAGAAATATGCCGCTAAGGCCCTCGAATCACGTAGAATAAAGTGGAGGGAAGAATCAAGCGAACAAACAGAATTGTACCCGCATCATTTTATCAATAAAATTATGTTTCTTTATATTTATATTGTGGTTACGATTTATTTTTGCATCACAAATAAATTGTTGCAAACAAATTGGCACACCTAGACCAGTTCTGCCCATCATCTCTTCCTCCTGCAAATCAAAAACTTCAAGTTTCAAGATTATCTGTTGTGATGGTCGGGTACTTCAAGTCTTGTCGTCAAGTTTCAACAAGCCTACACCTCGACAAACCTTGAAGTAGGGGCCATTTGTAGACACTGAAATTTTAACAGATCAAGATAAATCCTAAATTCAAGACAACTCTTGAAATATTCGGAGTCTATTAGGGTTACTTGGTGGCTACTCCACCCAAACTCAATTCATGCCTATAAATAAGGCTACATATGTCCTTCAAAGAGCATCTCAGCAATTCCATAAACTCTCGGAATATGCACAAAGAGATCTAATATATATGAGATCTCCGAAATTCCATGAAACTCTTGGAATATTCATTAAGAGATCAAAGACATCAAATATGTCTTGCTTAAAGTTCTACGTTCGAGAAATACGCCGCTGAGGCCCTCGAATTGTACCCGCATCATTTTATCAATAAAATTATGTTTCTTAATATTTATATTGTGGTTACGATTTATTTTTGTATCACAAATAATTTGTTGCAAACAACATCTAAAGTCTATTTATATGGCTTATATGACTTAACTTATATGACAATCCCTGAAGGATTTGAATCGCTTGAAGCATATACAATTCTTGTTCTTGAACTATCACATCCTAAGTACAATTTGTGCACATATGTATCTTGATATAACTATAAGTATGATAATGTGATAGCGAGAATTTTTACCTTTATGGAGATATTGAAAAAGCCATTCTACGATATTATATAAAGAAATTACATATCTATCAAGAATCATGATTTCAAGGTGCAACATATTCATTCAAGTTAATATGGCTGATTTGTTTATCAAATCTCTGTCAGCGATCTTTTGAAGACGGTGCACAAGATTAGAATGCGAAGGCTCAAATATGTTAATTGATTGTTTCATCAGGGGGAGTTAATACGCGTTGTACACTTTTTTCCTTATAAGGTTTTGAAGATGGTGCACAAGATTAGAATGCTAAGGCTGAAGATGATGACAATCACGAACTTCTTTTCGAACAGTTTACCAGCTACTTTTTTTTTCCACTCACGAAACCACTCAAATTCTAAATTCGGAATTCTAGGTAAGTTATTTTATTAATCTCTCAATTACCGTCTCATAAATAGTAAAATCTTAACATTTAGTCATGGCCGAATTGTTTCTGCAACATATTTGAGAGGCTTTAAATGCTTGCAAGAAAATAGGCCCTCCATATTTTTGAAATAGGGGTCTATATATAGGTGACGGGCAATGCAGATTTAGAGGGTTGGTCACAAGTTCACGTGAATTTACTAGTTTTTTTTCCGGATTTTATATATATATATATATATATATATATAATAAAATTCATTAAATACCTATAAATATTTGACTATGAATTCAATTATTATTATAGTATCAATTCGAGACAACTGTCAGAACACATAAACTCCTAATCCTAGATCCGCTTCTGAAGAGGAGAGGCAGAAGATTTTGTTGGCCCCAACCTAGTGAAAATAATTCGTATCATACATACAGAACCTTGATAAAAATCACTATTATATACTCCCTCCGTTTCAATTTATGTGAACCTGTTAGACTGGGCACGGAGTTTAAGAAAAAATGAAGACTTTTAGAATTTGTGGTCCTAAACAAGTCAAAAAGGGGCCCAGAGTATTTGTGTAGTTATAAAAGCTTCTCATCAATGGTAGAATTGTAAGTTTAGGCTAAATTGTTACCAAATTTAAAAAGGGGTCATTCTTTTTGGAACGGACCAAAAAGGAAATAGGTTCACATAAACTGGAACAGAGAGTAGATGTTATACATATGGAGTTATATATTTTACTTGAAACGTTATGCACCAATTTGATACAGTTACTTTAATACTCTATGGTGTATCGGTCGGTAAACTTGGTCAAATAACACGATTATTAACTTGGCAACTAACTCACGAATTACAATTTTCCTTACTTTGGCATTTGCTTCTTTCATTACTTTTTTTTTTTCCTCCTATAATATGATTTTTGCTACTATTGAACATGGAACGATCAATTTTTGTATGTTTTATATACAGCATTATTGATCTCTCGAGCAGCACAAGGCAAGAAAACATGGTTAAAGTATGCTAGTGATGTGTACCTAATATTAATTTAATCGAATTATGAAAATGGAAGTCTAAGTGGACAACACATGCATAGAATTATGAAAATGGAAGTCTAATATTGCTACCGTTTTTCGTGAAACAGTTCACTGATTAAAAAAAATTACATTTATATATCAGTTTTGCGAGTTCAAATAAAAAGAAAAGGTCACTACTATTCTCTTATATCTTCTCTATTTTCATGTGAACTATGAAAAACAAAAAAATATATAAATAGCCGGTTGAATTCACTGATTTTACTTTTTCCAGCTGATATATATAGATTGTACACCGGTTATACATGATTATACATATATTATACATAGATTAAATAAATATTATATATTTGCCGGCTATTTAAGTTTAAGTGGTGAGCGAATAGATGGCTATTTAGGTTAATTCTTGAAGAAAAAAAATTACAACCATGTGAACCGAAAGTAGGGATATTCATCAGGCTGGTTCGATTTTTTACTATTAAATATTGTGATGGAATGGTAAATACGCGGGGGAAGTGCACAAATAGCCACTAAAAGCAGCTGCTTTTATTTTAAAGCCACTGTTTTCAATGTATTTAGGCTTTAGCCACTACTTTAATAAACTTATACTTGACTGGACGAAAATACCCTTCTGATATAAGTTATACCTACGCTATTATAACACACTCGACGAAAACCAAAAGCATCAGCAGCAGCCGGCGATCCAGCAGCAGCAGCAGCGACTGGACGAAAAATTCAAAATTCTCATCCAAAAAATCGACATAGATAAACAGTAAGTTATACTTTCATGTGTTTCTATCGATTTTTACTTCGATATAGTTATACTTTTTCCGATTTGTATTGATTTGATTATATAATAGATAAGAATTTGATTTTTTTTTTTTGAATTTCTGGATTGATAAACTTAAGGACATCGCCTCCTATGATAATTCTATAAAACTTGAGCACATAATATTAAGGACATAGTGTCTTCATTTTGGAAATTGAATTCAAAAATTAAGGACACAATGTCCTTAACTTTGATTCTACTGTCCTCATTTTGCAAATTGAATTGAAAAACTTAATGACACAATGTCCTTCACTTTGTTGTTGTTCTTCTGTATACTAAGTCCTGAAGTTTGAGTTTCAAATTGAAAAAGTTAAGGAC
Organism: Nicotiana attenuata; assembly: GCF_001879085.1. NCBI lineage: Eukaryota > Viridiplantae > Streptophyta > Magnoliopsida > Solanales > Solanaceae > Nicotiana > Nicotiana attenuata. The sequence goes on from NC_031997.1 coordinate 14,013,176, forward strand.
AGAAAGTCCTTAAGTTAGAATTATAGATTGAAAAGTTAAGGACATAAGTCCTTAATTTTTGACTTGCGGGTTAAAAAGTTTAGGACAGGCGGTCCTTAACTTTTAATTCCAAGTTTAAATGTTAAGGACAGGCGGTCCTTAAGTTTTGACTTGCAGGTTAAACAGTTTAGGACAGGCAGTCCTTAACTTTTAAATCCAGGTTTAAATGTTAAGGACTGGAAGTACTTAAGTTTTAATGTCTGGCTCAAAAGTTAAGGACAGGCAGTCCTTAAGTTTTAATTCCAAGTTCAAAAGTTAAGGACTGGCAGTCCTTAACTTTTAATTCCATGTTCAAAAGTTAAGTACAGGCAGTCCTTAAGTTTTAATTCCAAGTTCAAATGTTAAAGACTGGAAGTCCTTAACTTTTAATTCCAAGTTAAAATATTAAGCACACTTAGTCCTTACCTTGGTCTTGCACTTACAGTACACCTCTTCTTAATTATACAAGGAGTGCTTTATAACGTATGTCCTCAGTTTCCCATTCTCTTGACTTGCAGGATGGACACAATATGCATTATAGTTGCTTTTAATGGTAGATGGACTGAAGACTATAAATATCTTGATCATCAAACAAAGCTTTTACTAGTACCTGGGTCAATTCGGTTTGAAGATTTCATTAAACAGATCTTGTAGCTAATTGAATTGGACAGAGAAAAGTTTGAAGCAGTGATATGGTTTGATATCAACCTTGGAACAAGCAAAGGAATGCTTGTATCCAAAGATTCTGATCTTCACACATGTATAGAGTTGCTAAAAACACATTCACTCTTCAAGGGCTGTCGTTTCATAGTTGATATTTCGGAAAGAGTTTTTCCATCAACAAGCAATGAACATGTCAACACAGAAACTCAACATGACAATCAAGACAAATGCCAACAGATAATGGAAATATATATGGTTGAAGCTCAACCATTAAATGAAGAGGTGCTTCAAACATTTGATTCTATTCAAGTAGAAGGACAAAGCATTATAGAGATTGACAACGAACAAGCTTTGGGTATTCAAGTCTTAGAGAGTGCACCGGTAATCGAAGAAGTTGCTGAAAAAACATGTACTCAAATAACTAGACGAAGATCAAATTTGAAACAAAAAGAATCCCCAACTACGATATTAAGAGAAAATGCTTCGTTGGATGAAATAAAAGT
>NC_031997.1:14015103-14070802 GCF_001879085.1 Nicotiana attenuata
GCACATGAAACTTGAAGTTAAGGACCAAATGTCCTTAACTTTTGAACTACAATTTTGAAGTTCAAGACCTATTGTACCTTAACTTTTGAACTTCAAACTTTAAGTTAAGGACTGCTTGTCCTTAACTTTTTTACGTGACACTTGAAATTCAGAATAACATAACACTACCTTCTTGTGTTTTTTCAAGAGACAATTCAGCTAAGATATTACTTGCATCATTTTCTTTTTCTTCCAATTGCACATTTTCATCATCTTGCAATTGTTCACCCTGTGCTTCAGTTGCTTGTTCACAAGATTCTGCAAAAATATTTACAAGAGCTAACACAATTAGTACTTGTTAATAATTTTTGATAAAACAAACATATATAAAATAAAATAAAATACTGTCTAACCATTTGCAATAGTCAAGATCATCCCAATTATATCATTATCTTCACTAGCATTTTCTTCGGTTCCAATATCGTCGTTAAGAGAGGGAGGTCTAGAGATATCACATGTTGCATTTATACATTTGGAACCAATCTCACTTCTGCTTGTTCCTTCAGTATTTTGTACGTGTTGAGATTGTATTCCACTTTTCTCTTGATACTCCACTCCAGCTTCTTCCCTTCCAGCTTCAAAAGATTCTGTAACATTTGCAATTAATACCCATTCTAATAATTCACTGAAACTAACATACAATATATAATGAAAATTTTATCTAACCTTGATTGGCACAACTTTGAAATCCAAATTTTTCTTTGTATGACAGAGGTGTAGAAAGATCATATGTTCCTTCTAAGCATTTGCATACAATCCCGCTGACACTTGTTCCCAATGGACTTGATAAATCCTCCTGAGATTGCAATCCACATTTATAAATTTTTTCTGTTTCTCCTTTCTCTTTTGGATTTTCCCGGTCTTGAAATTCACCTACATCTTCAACTTCCACTCCATCAGTAGATTCTACAAACATTTGTAATCACAAAAAAGTTTATATGTATTTCTCTATTCAATATAAATTTCAAAAAAAAAAATTCAAAATCTATATCTAACCTTTCCCAATATCAGTAACGTTCTCAGTTTCATCATCTAGATGTGCATCTCTAAAATCGCTTTCATACTGCACTTCTGCATCCACAACCATATCATCACGTTCATCACCGCCTGCATCTTCGTTGATTGTAACAATAGGCTCTGTAGCACGACAATCATCATCAACTCCATCTTTTCTAATTGGAACACTAGATTCTCTATCTGTGTTCATTTGATCAGCTTTCCCAAAAATGTTCAACAAAGTATCAAGCTTTGATCCTAGAGTTTTCTTTAAATCCTGAGAAAGAAACTAAGTTAGAAAGTTAAGGACAGGTTCAAAATTTAAGGACAGGCAGTCCTTAAGTTTGATTTACAGGTTGAAAAGTTAAGGACAGGCAGTCCTTAACTTTGAATTCCAAGTTCAAAACATAAGGACAAGAAGTCCTTAAGTTTCATTTCCAAGTTCAAAAGTTAAGGACAGGCAGTCCTTAACTTTGAATTCCAAGTTCACAAATTAAGGACAAGAAGTCCTTAACTTTGAATTCCAAGTTCAAAACTTAAGGACAAGAAGTCCTTAAGTTTCATTTCCAAGTTCAAAAGTTAAGGACAGGCAGTCCTTAACTTTGAATTCCAAGTTCAAAAGTTAAGGACAACAAGTCCTTAACTTTCAATTCCAAGTTCAAAATTTAATGCACAAAGTCCTAAAGTTAGACTAACTGAAAATACCATGATTTCATTCTCAATCGTTTTTTCTGCTACAGCTATTTTTTGATAAACTCTAGTAACTTCATCTTGCAAATCCTTCTTAAAACTCTCTGATAATCTCTGAATCAAAAAAACATAAAATAAAAAAAAAAGTGTTCGTAAGTAAGAAATAATCAAATAAAAAACTAATACTATTCAAAGGCAGAAACACATACTCTAACAATTTCCTTAAGTATGGCTTCGTCAAATTGTGTGGAAGAAGACCTTGAGCTTTGATCTTGTGAAATTGGATCCTCCACACTAAGAGGCTCTGTATCTTCTTCTTCAATAGGAATGAATGGTGACACCTCGATCAACTTAAACAACTATTATATAAGAAAAAGTAAACATAAGTATTCACAACTAAAACAAATAAACAAAAAAATAGATAGTGATTACATTAACTTACATTTTCATTATGAAAATATTTTCTACAAAGAGCATCAAACTGTGGAGACTTCATTTCAGAATAACATAACATCCGAGGATAACCAGATTCTTTGAAGTTCACAAATTGTTTTTCTTGGAAAATAGGAAGTACTTCCATAATCCAAACACAAAAGGCAAAAGGAAAGCCAACTATAGTGTAGCCATCCTTCTCTTTATCTTTGTCTTTCTCCTTCTCAATCTCATTCTCATTTGGCTTGAAACAACTCTTCAATGATTTTAATAGTGTCTCATAAGAAAGAGAGCCCCAGTTGAAGGAAGAGCAGAGTACATCATCGTCGACAATTTTCATTATCTGATCGGACACATTCCTATTCTTCCGCTTGCCCATCAAAACAGATTCAACAAAATAGATTGTTGCCAACTTCAAAGCATCATCATCGCTGCCAACAAATGATGAAGCTGTACCATGTGGGTGACTAGAAATAAAACTAAACAAATCACCCAACTCAATTCTATCCTTTCCAGGGAAATAGACTCTTAAAAGCCTATTCTCTTTCTCATGTAAACCTTTGATGTCGAGCGACGAATAAGACTTCAAACCAGTAATTATGTGAAATGCGTCACGGGTAAACTTAATTTCACGATCAAATATCTTGAATGTCATTGAATCAGGTTCATTATTTACAATTTCTGAAAGCAATATACAGTGAATAAGTTTACCAGAGAACTTTACACTTTGTAATCGGAAGAAGTTGCCAAAAATACCATCCCTCAATTTCTTCCACTGGCTATTCGACAAAAAACCTTTAATTGTTTCCTTATATTGTAAATCTACTTTCCAATACACCATAAAATTACGCCAATCATCAAACTCGAACACACGATCTCCTTCCATTATCACACTACAAAAGAAGGAAAAAGAAAACAAAGATTAGGACTTACAGTTAATTGCAGGGACTTGGTCCTTAACTTCAAGTGTCACATACAAAAGTTAAGGACAAGCAGTCCTTAACTTAAAGTTTAAAGTTCAAAAGTTAAGGACAATAGGTCCTAAACTTAAAATTTGTAGTTACAAAGTTAGACGATTTCGGTCCTTAACTTCAAGTTTCATGTGCAAAAGTTAAGGACAATCAGTCCTTAACTTAAAGTTTAAAGTTCAAAAGTTAAGGACAATAGGTCCTAAACTTCAAATTTGTAGTTCAAAAGTTAAGGACATTTGGTCCTTAACTTCAAGTTTCATGTGCAAAAGTTAAGGACAAATCAGTCCTTAACTTTGAGTTCCAACTTCAAAATTTAATGTCGTTTCTTTCTTATATTTCAGGAACACAGTTAACTAAAAATTCATAAAAACAGTAAGCTTATGAATTTCTACGACTATTTTTATGAAATATACCTACATAATCAAATATATTGAATCAACCACAAACACATTTCACATTTCAACCCTAAAAATTTCTAAATAACACAATCACACTACATCTCCGACACTGAATCAACATATAATGATAATTTTTTGCAATTTCAAACATACTTCACACGGCATTGAACCCGATTACACATTTAGAAATACAAAAATGCATAAAAAAAAAATACATTACCAGTAGCGAACGATTCATAGAAGATGGCGGAGAAGATGAAGGAGCAGGAAGATTAACTGAAGATCCTTTGCATGCGAGAGGATGATGAAGAAGCAGAGAATACGCAACTTGCCCTGAAACCCCTCTCAAATTCTTTTCCCTCGACTGAATGAAAAAAAGGGTTTTTGGGCATTTTGGCATTATAAGCGCATTGAAGAAAGGGTAAATGTGTCTTTTCCCTATTAGTAGTGGCTATTTTTGCTGAGCATTGTAATTAGTGGATAAAAATTAAAGACACCCTTAATTAGTGGCTACTACACGCCATTTCTACTAAATACGCGCATCCTTAACCAGAAGTTTCGGGTTCGAGTTCTGGGAATGGAGTCACCTTTAGTAGCGAGTATTTTACCCCTAAAATGGAACTTTTCCGCCCGATCAAGATTAGACGGGCCCCTAAGCTGGTACTAAACATCGGATACAAAATAAATAAAAAATTTAATTTGGTTTGGACTTAATTGGACCTTCTAAAATCGGTCTCAGAAATAATATAGTTATGTAAAATTATATTATTATATGTATATATGCTAAAATAATATAATAAATATATCCGGTATTTCAGTTTGATCCGTCAAATATTTTTGTAAAAAATTGAAGACCTAACGTAACTACCGCGACATTAAAAAAATCAGGAATTTTGTTGTTCTATTTGGAAATCGATGAACAGTCCTAACCGAAAGTAACCATCATTCAAGGCAAAGGCAAAAACTACCACCTAAAGTAACAATTAACAAAACAATAACAATAAGCGACATGCCAAGAGAACAAAAGAATATGACTATAGTATTAAAATCCCATTCATTCTTGTTTCTTTTAAAATGCAACACCGAGCCACTGCTAAAAAAAATATACTCCCTCCAGTTTACGTGAACCTTTTTTCTTTTTGATCCGTTTTAAAAAGAATGACCCCTTTATAAATTTGGTAACAAAAAAGCTTAAACTTACAATTCTACCCTTAATAAGAAGCTTTTATAACCACACAAATACTCTGGGCCCCTTTTCGGCTTGTTTAGGACCACAAATTCTAAAAGTCTTCATTTTTTCTTAAATTCCGTATGCAGTCAAACAGGTTCACATAAATTGGAACGGATGGAGTATATAATAATAATAATAATAATAATAATAATAATAATAATAATAATAATAATAATAATAATAATAATAATAATAAAGGGACCCCCTCCTAGACCAAGTTGTCTCATTTTCCATTGCCCATGGTCCCTCATAACATGGAGCAAATTAAGCCACTTTTCCCCACTATAAGTTCTCACTTGCTCCTCTCCAAATTCCCACCCTTTTCTTCCTCTCATTTCCCAAAAATCCATATGTCATAAATTCCAAAAGTTTTGTGATTGATTGAAGAAATGGAGATAGAGTTGGCAAAGTGTGAGTGTTGTGGTCTAAAAGAAGATTGCACACAAGAATACATTAGTCAAGTGAAGGAAAATTTTGATGGGAAATGGCTATGTGGACTGTGTTCAGAAGCAGTTAGAGATGAAGTGAACAGAGGAAAAAAGCAGCAATTTCTTTGCATGGAAGAAGCAGTGAAGGCACATATGTCATTTTGTAGAAAATATAAGTCAAATCCAGCAATTAAAGTAGCTGATGGGATGAGGCAGATGCTAAGGAGAAGGTCTGATTTGACATCATCATCATCATCTCCAAATTCCAACAAGTATTCAAGATCAGCAAGTTCATCTCAAGTAGGAGATGCATTCTCTTTCTCCTATTATTAGTTACTTCAACTTTTGGTGGAAAAATAAAAAGGTCTAACAACAACAAGTCTTTTTCATTGGAGAAATCTTTCTTGATCTTGTAGGCGGATTTAGGGGCGCAAGGGTGTTCACCCGAACCCTCTTCGTCGAAAAATTAATTGTATATATAAGGCAAAATCTGATTTTTACCTTTAAGTATTATGTTTTGAATCCCCTTCACACATCCCAAAAGCATGGCTTAGTAGTCAAGGGGGTTATGAGGTCATTGGTTCAAATAGTTTAATTATTTTTCTGTCTTTTATTTTTTATATATATAGCCATGTTCTACTTATTACTTTTCCACTACAATCAACGGAAGAAATCTTCAAAAAAAAAAAAAATCTCCATTATTTCCCTACAATAATGGAGTTTTTTCAAAATTTTCTCCTTTTTGTGACAAAAGTGGGAAAGAAAGTTGATTTAGTTTGTTCTATTAGATCAAACATTGAACTTTTTGTTGTGTTAGGACTTTTTTCCTTTGAATCTTTTGATGTTATGAAAATCATCATTCATTGGCTTTTTAGAATTCAGTCTAATATAGTATTCCCTCCGTTTCAATTTATGTGAACCTATTTGATTGGACACGGAGTTTAAGAAAAATTGTTTGCTTTCAAATTTAAAAAGGGGTCATTCTTTTTTGAACGGACCAAAAAGGAAATGAGTTCCATATATGTTCCTTATTTTATAAAAATATCAAATGAAATTCAAAAGGAAACCTCCTCAATGCTGAAAGGTCAAAAAGATTAGTATAAATTTTATCTTTACGACAGAGGCTCATTCCTAAATTTCCTTCTTTACCCTTTTTTTCTTCCACTGATTAATGTTGACAACTCAAATTACTAGGAAGATCCAAATTATTGCTCATTAAACTAGGAGAATACTTAAGGTCAACATCCTACTAATTAAACCAAGAAGATCTTTTTAGGAATCATGTCATATGCTACAATAACTTTATGTTTAAGATGCCTTTAATAACACAAATATTTAATGTATTTTGATTGAACATTTTATTGTCTGATCAAGCAGACTAAACTAAGGTTCTTGTTATCATATGCTAAATGAACCTAGGATGATCATCTACTAGTTGACCTATTCAGGTTCTAATTTAACTACTACAGGATGATTCATCACAATATTCTGTGCTGTAAAGTAGAATTAGTTCACCAACTATATTAACAATTAAAGAAAATTGTTTACACAACCCAACTAACACATGACTTGAGATCATAAGTTTTTTCCTTTAAAAAATCTATTACATTGAGAGATCAAGGAAGGAGAAGGGAAATACTCCCTCCGTTCATTTTTAGTTGTCAAGTATTCTAAAAATAAATCTTTATTTTTACTTGTCACTTTTCGCATATCAAGAGAAAAAAAATTTATTTTTCTTGTCTTGCCCTAGCATTAATTACTCATTCCAAATCATTTTCCAAATTCATTAAGACTATACACCAATTAATATAGGTATCATGGTAAATTATACACTTTATTTATTGTATTTCTTAAGGGATGTGCAAAGTTCATAGTGGACAAGTGAAAATGAGCAGAGGGAGTAGTAAGAATTAAACTCACACCTATTGTATCGACTATTTCAATCGATATCTTGACTAGACCGTAAACATTGGTGGTTAACTAACACGACTTGATTTTTGATGATTTACTGATATGACTTTTCTTGCTTTAAATAATGAAATGTAGTATACATTTTAAATTGCCCCACGATCATGGAGCTAAGTCCTATGGTGAAAGTGTTTGAAAAAGCAAACCTTTGATTACATGGTTTAATGGAATAAAGTCAACAAGAAAACTCAGCCACTTTTTATCTACTTCTTCAGGTGGTCAAAATGTTATACCTTAAAGTGCAGACTATTGACAACTTAAGTTCTAAGTAATCTCACTCCAGTCGCGCCAAGATTGGAGTTGAATAATACTCTACAAATTTTCATTTTATTTAACGTTTTTGTACTTATATCTAGTGGCATTTATCCTCTAGTAAGGAGTGTCATTCAACACTGGTAAAATATATTTCTTATGTATGTATATAAATTTTGTTTTTCCAAAAAGCAGTACGTGTACATATAATAGACCCACAACGCATGCATAAAACAATATAAAGTAAATATCAATTTCAAACAGGAAGTAAAACCTTAAAATCACTATATATGATCCTAGATCTACAAGTCAGATAGTCCGATATTGCTTAGAAAAATCTTCTTCTTTTTTTTTTGGTTAAGTTAAACCAGAGTAGTACAGGGAGTGTTTGAAACTATAGAAACTAACCTAAGGGGGCGACCCAGTGATGGGTCGTTAGAAAGGAGGGACCTAAGGGAATTACTATTACTACTACTATTAATATCCATACTTCTTGAGATACAAAAAGATTGGTTAAGAGAATTTTGTGAACCTGTAGCGTGCTGAAGAACTGGTGGTGTAACCCTTCTAATAAAAAGTATGCTTGAGCGATCATCCTCCAAAGCCGGTTATACAAAAAGCGGGGTTTGTGCAAAAACAATGATTCCGGTAGTGTTATCCATATGGCAACCATACTTTTGTAGCAAATCAGCTACTTGGTTTTGCTCCCTGTATGTGTAACATATGATACAGCAGCTCAAGTAAAAACCTGCAATCATGTATAGGGTTAGCATAAAGAGGGTGCGAGATCTGTAATATATTAATTACTATTTGAGTGTCTAGGTTCACTTTGAGAGGCTTGTATCCATGGTTATAAGCCAATTGCAATCCATGATAAAGCGCACATAGTTCAGTTTCAACACTCCCATGAGAGATGTGACGTCCTGAAAAGCCGATGAGCCAGTTACCCGTGGAGTCACGTAAGACACCACCAATCCCCCCTGGGCCTATATCAAAGTGGGCTGAACCATCAGTGTTAAGTGTGAAAGGAGTAGTGTGAGGTGGGTACCATTGAAGTTGTATGGATAAACAGCTATGTGAGGACGGTGGTAAAACAACAATATGGAAAAATTTGGTCGCCATGTTGAGGATATGAGAGGAAGAAAACGGTTTTAACGGTGAGCGAAAAATTATGACATTTCGAGCTAACCAAATATGCAGAGACAGAAAGGTATAAGTATGGAATATGGGATGTTCAGGGTATTTGGAACATCAGTGTGTAAGATAAGTTGTTTTAGCCATTGAAGAGGGGAGTCGTCAAGCCCCTGGAGTCCAGCAAGGTTCGAGAGCATGAGTAGGTTAGTCCAAATTGGTGTGTTTACTGGACATTCTAGGAGTAGATGTCTAATAGTTTCTGGACTAGTGTGGCATCGGGGACAAATATTTGTGTTTAGTATGCTGAGATGGTGATAATATGCAGCAGTGGGGAGTCGATGATGGCTGCAGAGCCAGAGGAAATGTTTAATTTTGGGAGGTAGCTGAAAAGTTTCCAGATCCATGTGAAGGAGTGACGAAAGGGGAACGAGAGTAAATGGTGGTAGAGTGATTTGGTGGTGAAGGTCCTATGCTTCGTGAGGGCCCAAGCATAGGAGTCGGGGGAAGTGTATAGGTAGGGATATGTATACTAAGAATATTCTGTAGCAGTGGAGGTGGTAGTTCAAATGGGATGGATGTAAAATCTCATTGACCATGGGATAAATAGGTAGAGACCGTATTAGTATGTGTATTACGGGAAGGTGCCCAATTAAGGAATTGCGAATGGGCGTACTGGAGGTAACCAAGAGTCTGTCCAAAAGTTAATAAGAGTGCATTACTGAGAATCCATTGTGTTCCGTATTGACACAGGTGCCAGCCAGTAATAAAGTTATTCCAATTTTAAGAGCCACCAGTGATTGCACTACGTCTGTGATAAAAATATTTGTGTAGGAGTGTGGAAGCCCATAATGAAATTGGTTAACTGAGTAATCGCCAAGCTTGACTGGCGAGTAAGGTCTGATTTTTTAGTTGGAGTTGTTGGATGCCTAGGCCACCATCTTTCTTCGAGGTAGTAACTTTTTGTGGGGACAACTTCTAACAAGAAAAAATTCATCTTACTTAGAAAAATCTTGTGTATGTGTATATCAAAAATATGGTACACTTCATGTAAAACATGAAAATCACCACGAAATTGATTGAGGCATCTAAAAACCAAGTCCAAAAGGGTGTATTGTGCCATGAATCTTAGGTTAAAACAATCTCATGTTCTTCCAATGTAAGCTACATGTGTCAAAGCACAAATTTAAATTAAAAAAATTCCTTCAACATAATGAATATCAGTGTATAGGTTAAATAGGACTTGTTCGATTTTGCCATTTAATCAAAGACCAAGGAATCACGTCGAGGGTCAGTCCCATAATGGATCGGGTCAGCGCACGAAGATAAACTATCGAGATCGAGAATCGAGGTGCTCGCCGAGATCGAGACCAACAACGATCGAGACCATATATGACAGACTTCGAACGAAGCGCGATTACGGCAAGGCGAGATATCCGTAACCGGTCGAAGATCACGGCGGAAATCTCGGAACAGATCAGATCAAGGGCGATTGTTTAGGCTTATCATGGAATTTACTTCTGTAGTTAGAATTATACCATAATTAGGACTCTTCTACTATATAAAGAGGAGTGCCCATCATTTGTAGACACCTTACATTCACACAGATAAAAGCAATATAATATTCTCTCTTCAGTTTACATTCTCTTGTTTATCAGCTCGTTACATTTTAACTGTTCTTACATAACTAGCTCGAGGGTATCCGAGCTCGAGGGCTCTGTCCAAATGCTGGTTTGCTTTATATTATTGTCAATTCCCATTGTTCATCTTCATATTTATCCATTAGTATTAGGTGAAATCACGTATCCTTAAAACCACGTTATAAGTTTAATTGTTATCCGATTTTTAGGGTAAACAGTTTGGCGCCCACCGTGGGGCTAAGGATAATAGTGATTGCCTAGTATTAATCGTCATAACACACACTGCTTTTACACTTGTTCTCGTAAGTGTCTTTGATTTCAGGAATCAACATGTCAAACTCTCAAGTAGTGCCCACCCACACAGACACCGGCCTTGGTGTTCATGGCGAGAACAAGCACATAGTCACCCCGGGAAACGGAGTACCTCCAATCAATCTCGATGGACTATAGGCCGTAGATCCAGTCGATGTCAATTCTCGTGTTGCGATTTATGGAAATTTAGGTGCCGATCCTGAAAATAGCATCCGCAGAGACGCCTGGGCAGCCGATCAGAACGCAGAGTGGTGAAGAAGACAGGATTAGCCTTCGAATGATATTTGAAATGTTGCAGACTCAGCAAGCAGCTCCAAAATCAGAATCGAGTACCAAGAAGAATCGAACTCGATGCATCACAGGAAGTTATTCACAGGGTCGAGCCTATATCGGAAAAATCGAACGATAACGGATCGGGAACTGACCCCGCCATCATGAAAATGCTTGAGGAGCTCACTAAACGAACCGAATCGGGAGAAAAGAAAATTGAGGCTAACGATAAAAAGGTAGAAACATACAACTCAGGGGTTGATCAAATACCGGGGGCACCCTCGATTTTAAACCCTAATCAAATATACAAATGCCATGGAACCCATGGTCACAAAATCGAAGATTACAGGAAATTGAGGGAGGAGGTAGCTCGTTTATTCAACGAATGTCATCTTCGAGAGTTCTTGAGTGACCGAGCTAAAAATCATTTTAGAGACAGGGATGCAAACAGGAAAAACGAAGAGGAGGAACCGCAGCACGTGATTCATATGATCATTGGAGAAGTCGATATTCCTTAGGGCCGGATATTTAAACACACCAAAGTTACAATCATAAGGGAGAAGCGTACCTGGGACTACTTACCAGAAGATATCTTATCTTTCAACGATGAGGATGCAGAAGGGATCGAACAACCTCACAACGATGCACTGTAATATCTATCCTTATGAATAAAATTCAAGTTAAACGTGTATTGGTTGATCCAGGTAGCTCGGCAAATATTATTCCATCGAGGGTCGTAGAGCAACTCGGCCTTCAAGATCAAGTCGTGCCTGCAGCTCGAGTACTCAACGACCTCAACATGGCGAGTGAAACAACCAAAGGGGAAATCATTTTGCCAGTAAACGTGGCCAGAACTATCCAGGAAATGAAGTTCCGTGTAATCGAAGGTGATATGAGGTACAATGCTGCTCGCAAGACCTTGGATTCATAATATGAGGGCAGTACCTTTAATGCTTCATCAAGTCTAGAAATTTCCAACACCGGAAGGAATCAAAACGGTGTACGACGAACAACCAGCAGCCAAAAATATGTTTGCAATTGATGAGGTAATATTGGTATCGGCACTAACATCAACAAAGGGACCAGAATCAAAGGAAAAATAGAAAGTCAAATAGCAACCACAGTTGTCGGCCTCGACCAGATCGGAACAGCAGGAAATTATCAAGGATGATGATTATATGATACCTCGAACCTTCGTAATCCCTGATGATTAAGATGCCACGAAGTCAACAGTTGAAGAGCTGGAACAAGTCATATTGATCGAGCATCTTCCTGATCGAAAGGTATACCTGGGCACAGGGTTAACTCCCGAGCTCAAGGAAAAACTCATTAAATTCCTTATTAAAAATATGGATTCTTTTTCTTGGTCCCACCTTGACATAACAGGGATCCCACTGGAGATTACCACTCATCGATTGAGCTTGGACCCAAAGTACAGACCGGTAAAGCAAAAGAGAAGGCCACAGTCCGATGTAAAGCATGCATTCATCAAAGATGAGGTAACCAAACTTCTCAAAATAGGATCCATCCGGGAAGTAAAATATCCTGAATGGTTAGCAAACGTAGTCGTAGTCTCGAAGAAAAGGAATAAACTTAGAATGTGTGTAGACTACAAAGACTTAAACAAAGCATGCCCTAAGGACTCTTTTCCTTTGCCGAATATCGATCGCATGATATGCCACGACCGGCCACGAGATCCTCAGCTTTCACGATGCCTACTCCGGGTACAACCAAATACTAATGAGCCCGAAGGACCAGGAAAAGACTTTGTTTATTACTAGGTATGGTACTTATTGCTATAATGTAATGCCGTTTGGATTAAAAAAACGTTGGTGCTACTTACCAACGCCTAGTAAACCGAATGTTCGAAGAACAAATAGGTAAATCAATGGAGGTTTATATTGATGACTTGCTAGTTAAGTCCCTGCGCGCAGAGGACCATTTGACACATTTGCAGGAAACCTTCAACGTATTGAGAAAATACAACATGAAGCTCAACCATAAAAAATGTGCATTCGGGGTTGGTTCGGGCAAATTCCTCGGCTTTATGGTGTCAAATCGGGGAATCGAGATCAACCCCGATAAAATCAAGGCGATCGAAGACATCACAGTCGTGGACAGTGTTAAGGTCGTACTAAGATTAACGGGGCATATAGCCGCCCTAGGTCGGTTCATCTCGAGGTCTTCGGATCGAAGTCACAGGTTCTTCTCACTACTCAAAAAGAACAATTTCACTTGGACCCCGGAATGCTAACTGGCGTTAGAAGAGTTAAAGCGGTATCTTTTGAGCCCCCCATTGCTTCACACTCTGAAAGAGGACGAGCAACTCTACTTATATTTGGCAATCTCGGAAGTTGCGGTAAGTGGTGTCCTAGTTCGAGAAGAGCAAGGTACGCAGTTTCCTGTTTACTACGTTAGCCGAACTTTGGATGAAGCCGAGACCCGATACCCACACTTAGAAAAATTAGCGCTTGCTTTAATAAGCGCCTCTAGAAAATTAAAACCGTATTTTCAATGTCACCCAATTTGTGTTGTAACCACTTACCCCCTTCGCAACATTTTGCACAAGCCCGAACTCTCGGGCCGATTGGCCAAATGGGCCGTCGAAATCAGTGGGTATCATATCGAGTATCAACCCCGAACGGCCATCAAGTCTCAAATATTAGCAGATTTCGTGGCCGACTTCATGCCTGGCCTCGTACCCGAGGCCGAAAAGGAACTTTTGTTAAACACGGGTACGTCTTCAGGGGTGTGGATCCTTTTCACAGATGGAGCTTCAAATGTGAAGGGGTCCGGTTTAGGCATCGTTTTGAAGCCACCCACAGGAAATACAATTAGACAATCCATCAAAACCCCTAAGTTGTCTAACAATGAGGCCGGGTATGAGGCTATGATTGCAGGTCTCGAGCTGGCTAAAAGTTTGGGAGTAGAGGTCATCGAGGCCAAGTGTGATTCCCTACTCGTGGTTAACCAAGTCAACAAGACCTTCGAGGTTCGAGAAGATTGAATGCAGAGGTACTTGGACAAACTGTAGGTAGCCCTACACCGGTTTAAAGAATGGACCCTACAGCATGTACCTCAAGAGCAGAACAGTGAGGTCGATGCCCTTGGAAATTTGGGGTCATCAGTCGAAGATGACGAAATTAGCTCGGGGATTGTCGTACAACTTTCAAAGTCGGTAGTCGAAGAAGGCCATGTCGAAATAAACTCCACAAGCCTAACTTGGGATTGGAGGAACAAATATATCGATTATCTAAAGAATGGGAAACTTCCGTCAGACCCTAAGGAACCGAGCACTCTGCGAACGTAGGTTGCACGATTCACATTTGCCAAAGATGGAACATTGTATAGAAGGATGTTCGATAGGCAGTTGGCAGTATGTTTGGGTCCGAGAGACACCGACTACGTCTTACAAGAAATTCAAGAGGGTACTTGCAGGAACCATTCCGGTGCCGAATCACTGGTTCACAAAGTCATCAGAGCAGGTTACTATCGGGACAGTATGGAAAGAGATACTAAGGAGTTCGTTCGAAAATGCGACAAATGCCAAAGACATGCACCGATGATCCACCAGCCCGGGGAGCAACTTCATTTAGTCCTATCCCCATGGTCGTTCATAAAGTGGGGAATAGATATCATCGGCCCTCTGCCTTCGGCCCCAGGTAAAGCTAAATTCATTTTACTTATGACTGACTATTTCTCTAAGTGGTTTGAAGCACATGCTTTCGAAAAAGTCAAAAAAGAAGTTATAGACTTCATTTGGGATCACATCATATGCCGATTCGGGATACCTGCCAAGATAGTATGCGATAATGGAACAATTTATCGGCAACAAAATAACGAAGTTCCTCGAGGACCACAAAATAAAAAGGATATTATCGACGTCGTATCATCCTAGTGGGAACGGACAGGCCGAATCAACAAACAAGACCATCATTTAGAATCTAAAGAAAAGACCGAACGGAGCTAGGGAAAAATGGAGAGAAATTTTGCCCGAAGTCCTTTGGGCGTATCGAACAACGCCAAAATCTAGTACGGGGGCAACACCATTCTCCTTAGTATATGGCGCCGAATCCTTGATCCCGCTCGAGGTCGGGGAAACCTTTGATTACATGGTTTAATGGAATAAAGTCAACAAGAAAACTCAGCCACTTTTTATCTACTTCTTCAGGTGGTCAAAGTGTTATACCTTAAAGTGCAGACTATTGACAACTTAAGTTCTAAGTAATCTCACTCCAGTCGCGCCAAGATTGGAGTTGAATAATACTCTACAAATTTTCATTTTATTTAACGTTTTTATACTTATATCTAGTGGCATTTATCCTCTAGTAAGGAGTGTCACTCAACACTGCTAAAATATATTTCTTATGTATGTATTTAAATAATGTTTTTTTCCAAAAAGCAGTACGTGTACATATAATAGACCCACAATGCATGCATAAAACAATATAAAGTAAATATCAATTTCAAACAGGAAGTAAAACCTTAAAATCTATATATGATCCCCAGATCTACTGTTTTCACTTACAAGTCAAATAGTCCGATATTGCTTAGAGAAATCTTGTATATGCCATTGAGCATATCAAAGCATATAGTACACTACATATAAAACATGAAAATCACCACGGAATTGATTGAGGCATCTAAAAGCCAAGTCCAAATAGTGTATTGTGCCATGAATCTTAAGTTAAAATAAACTCATGTTATATATGCCAATCTTGGCATTTTCCTTCTACGAGGTATGCTACATGTACCAAAGCCTATGGTGCACTACAAATTTAAATAAAAAAAATTCCTTCAACACAATGAATATCAACAATACCTTCGGAACGTATCGGGTATAAACTATACAAAGAAATTTAAATTCTCAAGAAATTTGAATGCCCAGTCAAACTTGAAGAGAAAACCATCACATTTTTGCAATTGCACTTGAATATTTTTTTTTTTTCTAAAAAAGGAGTCTTTACGCAAATAGCCGACCAAATTTATTGTTTACTTTTTCTAGTCTTTAATTTGTAGATAGATAATATACACGGTTAAGCAGTTAGGTGACAACTATTTAGATTAATTCTCCTTAAAAAAAAGTTAATTTAGATGGTCTGTGAAGAGGCAACATTTCAGTCCAAATTCGAATGATCCTTAACTTCACACTGAAAAATTGTTCGACAAGTAGAATCTATTGCAACTTGATATTCAGATTTCGTGGCCCCTAATAATTAACTCTTCTTTGAGGAAGAGTTGATGGATGGTCCCAAGTGTGAAAATTTTGGTTCCTTAGGTACAAAGCATAATAAATGGCCATTTCCTAAAATGACTAGTTAAAGTCAACCAGAAAATGAAGCATAGGTACTGATAATCTTTTCTGAAATTTTATCATAAGACATCATTTAAGTTTAAATAATACTAGGGCTTTCACTTCAACACGTCTAAGACATCGACTATACGCTATTGCATAGTTTTCTCACACGGAAGTTCACAATAATTAAATCCATTCTTAATTAAACTTGACACAAAAAAAAAATAGTACCACATGAAATCATAGTGAAGAGTGGTCTACAATTAATTTTAAACGGATACGTTAGTCCATTAATTGAGCTGTTTTTGTATTGTCCACTAGCTTAAAGTGGAGACATTCTTGATAGGGTGTATGCTAGGTTTGATCTAACTAAGTGATTTGGGTTCCTAAAAATAGGAAGCAAAAATAGAGGTGGGGGCCTATTTGCCAAATGGTAGTTGTTTGAGTATGTTTATATTACCTGCATTAGACTGATCAATTTGGTAAAAGTCATTGTTTCAAACAAAGAATGTTTATAAATTATTACAATTTGGTAAAAATCACAAACCAAACTGAGTCATGCAATCCAAGTTTTGGACATTCAGAAGCCACGACGAACTTCTCAAGCTAAGATTTTTACTTTTTGTTTTAGATGTTGTATGGGTCAAAATCCAATCTTTAGTCAAAAAGGCATTAGTGAAACATTCCTGGGATGCCACGCGTCGAAATAATCTAATTATCAGCGAAGGCCGCGGTCGAAGAGTTAACAAGTCTGAAATTGCGGAGTTGTCATTGAGGCCGAGGTCGAGCACTCTTAACAGAGCTGTAACGGCTAGTTTTGAGATAGGATACAAAAGACTCTACACTTGTACTATTAGGATTTTTAGGAACATGTCCCCTAAAAATAGAAAGAGACACAATGATAAGGGAATTGCGATATTTATTTGTAAAAATACACTTTAACTTGAGAAAGAGAATCAGATCTCATTGTTAATATACAAACATCACATTTTCACTGAGATTCTTGTCTACACTTTTTATACTAGATCTGAGAATAACTCAAATATTCGAAGAATTGCCCATCACTCATCATTGTCAGAAAGAACATTTACTGATTTCATCTTTTCTTGGGTGAGTCATTCATTTTATTTACTTAAATGTCATTTATTGCTATTCATTGATATTGAATGCTACATTAGTGCCTTTGATTTCTGGAATAGTTATTGCATATTGTCGCCGTCATCCGCATATATCTACTTAATATCTGTTGCTTTTGTAGAACTCCATCTTAGGGATATTATTGTTAACCCTCATTTATATAAATTAATTATTTGAACCAAGATCTATATTTTTTGGTCAAACAATTTGGCGCCGTCTGTGGGGACTTCTTAGCTAAACTTTTAGTTTTCTCTAGATCTACATCTAACGCAAGTCACTAACGTCAAAAACCCCCAAGGTCCTCTCTCTTTGTGCATACAAAACTCTACATGGCAGGTAATCAAGGAGAGAGGACAAAAATAACAAGTGACTTCCAAACCAACCTCATGAATGTCATCAACGAAAGCTGTGAAACAGTAGGTGAGGACGCGACGCCTAACTCGTCCCCTAGGCGAGAGAGGTCTCCTCCCCCCCACTACAGCATAACAAAACCCAGCGGAAAAGGGGCCTCCACGTCCGCAGAAGAAGGGACGCCCCCGGCTGTAAAGAAGCTCCTCGAAGCATGGCTGACCAACACGCTAACAAGCGTCCTCAACAAACCCGCTCCAAGCATGACCGTAGAAACCGCATGAGTTCGCATGACACAATAAGCGGACGAGCAATGCAATCGACTAAACCCTCCAATGGCAGGTATAACCCACAATATTTCTAACAGTGCAGGTGACAGCGCCCTTGCTGCCATTCTAAAGAGGATGGAAGAAGTGAAGAACGAAAACAAGGCACTCCGAGACCACATGAAAGAACACCAAGAATGAGTTTACAAGATATCAGGCGCTCCCAAGTTGCTGCCAAAAAGGGACGCCGATAGGTTCATAGAAGAGTCATACAATGATGACGCAGCCCCGCATGTGTTGCACCCTATTTTGCACTAGTCAAAACAAGATTCAACTTGTGGTTTCTCTATTATTGATAAAAGAGAGTCGCCACCTAATATTTAAAGGTATACTAGGGTACCTATTTAATAACTAAGTTATATTCTTTCTTAGTCTACTAACTGGTGAGATTATGGATAAGAGTTTTTGTTCTTCTAAGGGAAAGGTGTTACACACCCCTTAAAATCTACCTGAGGTAGCTCCAATGGACTTAAACTAGACTTGGGATCAATTATTTATGCTATGCCTTAATTAGTATTAAAGAGTACAACTTACTATATACCTAAGGGAGAGTGTATTGGTAAAAATAAATATTATACGCGGATTTATATATGTGGCTGATGTGGCAAGATACGTGGATCACTAAGGAAGCAACAGCTGAAGAGATGCATTAAAAGAGGCACGAGTCATAATAAGTACGAGCAAATCACCCACGAGATAAAAGGGTATGGTCGCTCGAATCTGAATTGCCAAATGAAGAGACACCGGCATAATGAATCAAGATGGAAAAGAAGGAAGATTCACGAATCGTCAATTAATGTGCATAAATGATCATAGACGTTACAGAATCTTCATGAACAGTTACAATTGCCAATTATAACGTCCCATTAATATCATAATAATTTGGTCATAAAAGGGAAGAAACGTTGTAATTATAGATTCCCATATAAGGGAAGGAAATTTTACTTGTAAAGGAAGTTCTAATTATTATTGGAATACAATTATTATTTTTTGCTTCTTATTGGTTACTTTCTTATTCTAATTTCCTTTCTTATCATTGAAAAAATATAGAATTCCTTGATTATCAGTAGCTCGAGTACTTATAAAACTAAGCTTTCACCGAAGTGCACAATTTTTGGTTAAACAAATTGGTTGCGTCATGGGAATCTGATAATCTTTTCACTTTCCAAATTCATTTTGTCAAAAACACATGTCGACCGCTAACGACAACAACCAACAAAACCAGCAAAACCAGTTGAACCAACAGAATTAACAAGAGGATGGAACCAATCCTTTCACCCCAAAATTCTCCTCAACACTCCCGAGAAGGGTCACTTGACAGATCAACATCACATGTAAATAACCAACAAGAGGAAGATCAAACTGCTGAAGATGCATTGAAGCAACTAATTGCAGAACACATCAACAATGTTCTTCAAGCTTTTGTTAGTGGATTACCAACTGTACCGCCAACTCCACCTCCAAACAACACCGAGAACCCACGCTTAGGACTCGCCAATTCGGGCAGTGGAGGAACTCCCAGCGAATCTCGCGATGGAAGGTCAGGTATCCCAATTAATTCTGATTTACAAAGTTTAGTACTAGCTTTGCAGAAACAGCTCAAGGAGCAGAACGATCCCATAGAGCAGATACCTGGTGTGCCACCTGTGATTAAAGGAGTGGATATTGATAAATATTCTCAACAACCTTGGAAGCCAAGTGCGCTCCCTTTCCAATTACAAAAAAGTTTAAGATGCCCGATATCTCGAAGTATGATGGGACAACCGACCCACAAGATCATGTAACTGCGTTTACAACAGGCGTGAAAGCCAACGACCTAACCAAGCAAGAGATTGGGTCAGTGCTGGTCAAAAAATTTGGTGAAACATTCACAAAAGGAGCACTAACATGGTATTCTCTTTTACCATAAAATTCTATTGATTCTTTTGCTAAGCTTGCAGATTCATTTATAAAAGCACACTCGAGAGATCAAAAAGTTGAAAAGAGGATGGAAGACATCTTCAAAATTAAACAAGGAGATACGGAGCTACTCAGAGAATTCGTGGATAGATTCCAGCGTGAAAGGATGATGTTACCACGTGTACCTGATAATTGGGCAGCTATGGCGTTTGCAAGTAACCTAAATGAAAAAAGCTCAGAAGCCACGAGGAGACTCAAAGAAAGTTTCTGAGAATTCCTTTCAACTTGAAATGATGTTTACAACAGGTATAGCACGAAGCTGCGGATAGAAGAAGATACTATCACTCGGTCACAGGGAGATGAAAGAACAAGTTCGAGGCGACCAACAACTAGAAAAAGGTCTGGTAAGAACAGGTACGAACCTTACATGGGACCAGCAGGAAGGGATTCACATTCAAACAAGAGAACCCGAGGTACGGTTCCAGATCAAGGGACAGAGATGCGGGTTCGTCATCCAAGTTTAGAAAGGAGCGAGATACGCGGGACAGAGACATTAGTTCAAAAGCAAAGATTGGTGATTACAGTTTCAATATTAGCACATCTGAATTGGTAGCTGTTTTAAGAAGTATGGGAGATAAGGTGCGGTGGCCAAAAGAAATGAGATCGAACCCTAGCCGAAGAAACCCAGATTTTTTATGCGAGTTTCACAATGATCACGATCACAAAACAGCAGAGTGCAGATTGCTACAAGGTGAAGTAGAGCACTTATTAAAACAAGTTTATTTAACCGATTTGTTTAGTGAGAAGGGTAAGCAAGAATATATGAAAAATAGACAGGAGCCACCAAAACCTCCATCACCGAAAAGAACGGTTAATGTGATAAGCGGAGGAGAGGAGGTCAACGGTGTGACATATACGGCTGCAAAAAAAGGTGTCAAAAGTCACAGTTACCCACGGAAAGCGAGTTTGCCAAGTTTTGGAAGAAGACAGTATAACATTTGATGATGCAGATGCAGATGACGTGTTGATCCAACACAATGATGCACTAGTAATATCTTTACTTGTACATGATACTAATGTAAAACGAGTTGTGATTGATCCAGGTAGCTCTGTAAATATCATTCTTTTAAGAGTGGTAAATGAGATGCAAGCTGAGGACAAATTGGTACCCAAAGCACGTATCTTATCTGGATTTGACAATTCAAGCGTTGTAACTAAATGGGAGATAGTGCTCACCACATTCGCAGAAGGAGTAGTCAAAGATACGAAATTTCAAGTGATAGATATGGACATGGCATACAATATGATCCTCGGCAGACCTTCGATTCACGAGATGGATGTTGTTCCGTCTACTTTACATCAGGTTATTAAGTTCCCTTCCCAATGGGGAATTAGACAAATTCGCGATGATCTACAGGCTTCGAGAAGTATCAATTCAGTGGCAGATTCAATCATGAAAAACGACGTTGCGAACGAAAAATAGCAATTACAAAATTCAAGAGGATTTAACAACTCAAACCTCAACTGGAGATGGACAAGGCCTGATACTATTCAAGAGCCAGAAGAGAACGAAAACATCAAAACAACAATTGAAGAACTCGAAACTATGGTGTTGTTTATACATTGGCCGGATAGAAAAGTTTACATTGGAACAAACCTGAGCCCAGAGATGAAAGGTAAGTTAATTGAATTCTTGAAAGCTAACGCAGATTGCTTTGCTTGGTCGCATTCAGATATGACAGGTATACCACCGGAGGTGATGACCCATAAGCTGAATGAAGATCCAACATACCCACCTATCAAACAGAAGAAAAGGAAGCAAGGATCCTTCAAAAACTAGGTAATTCAAGATGAGGTACAAAAGCTTTTAAAAATCGGGTCTATCCGAGAGGTAAAATATCCTAATTGGCTAGCTAATACTATAGTGGTGCCAAAAAAGAATGGTAAGTGGCGATTTTGTGTAGACTATACTGACTTGAATAAAGCTTGCCGTAAAGATTCTTTTCCTTTACCACATATAGATCAATTAATTGATGCTACTGCAGAACATGAATTGTTGAGCTTTTAGATGCCTACTCAGGATATAATCAAATAAAAATGGATCCTTTAGATGAGGAAAAAACTTCCTTTATTACAGACAGGGGGACTTACGGTTATAAAGTCATGCCTTTCGGCCTAAAGAATGCTGGCGCCACATACCAGAGGTTAGTAACGAACATGATTCAAGAACATCTAGGAAAAACCATGGAAGTCTATATTGATGACATGCTAGTCAAGTCAACACAGGGAGGGGATCACATCCAGCATTTGTCAGATGCATTTCAGATTCTCTGCAAATTCAATATAAAGTTAAATCCCGAAAAGTGTGCATTTGGCGTGTCTTCAGGTAAGTTTTTAGGTTTCCTTGTTTCTAACTGGGGAATTGAAGTAAATCCAGCACAGATTAAAGCCATTGAAGAAATACCGGATATACTCACGAGCAAAAAAGAGGTGCAGAGGTTGACAGGTAGGATAGCAGCATTGGAAAGGTTTATTTCTAAATCTTCGGAGAAACGTTTTAAGTTCTTTTCAGTGTTGAAAAAGCAAAGCCAATTTGAGAGGACTGAGGAATGCCAACAAGTACTCAAAAATCTAAAAACATACTTATCAAACCCACCGTTGCTGGCTAAACCAAAGGATGTAGAAAGGCTACTCATCTACCTCGCTGTGTCAGAAAAGGCAGTAAGTGCAGTATTAGTTCGAGAAGAAAAAGGTAACAATCTCCAATTTATTATGTTAGCAAGTCCTTATTGGACGCTGAAACTCGATATCCTCATTTAGAAAAACTTGCTTTAGCACTAATAATGGCATCTAGAAAGTTGAGGCCTTATTTTCAATGTCACCCTATCTCTGTAGTGACTGCTTACGAAATATATTGCATAAGCAAGAATTATCAGGTAGATTAGCCAAGTGGGCTATAGAACTAAGAAAATATGATATCACGTATCAACCTAGAACTGCGATAAAATCACAGGTTTTAGCAGATTTCGTGGCTGACTTCAACCCAGGAATATTAACAGAAGCAGAAAAGGAACTGCAGGTATTCAACGGGTCTAATCCAGGTACTTGAACCCTATTTATCGATGGCTCCTCAAATATTAAAGGAGCGGGTTTAGGCATTGTTCTAATCCCACCTTCGGGAGAAACTATAAGGCAGGCAATAAAATTCCATCCCATTACTAACAATGATAAATAGCTAGAGAGACGAGGATGCAGCACTATTTGGATAAGGCACGATATTTAATCAGACAATTCTAATCTTGGAAAATCATGCAAATACCCAGGGAAGAAAATGCTGAAGCAGATGCTCTGGCTAATCTTGCATCCGCTGCAGAAGTGACAAACGAAGAAAATACTTTCGTAATACATTTGTTTCATTCGGCACTCGATCAAGATAAAAACGAGGTAAATTTTAATAATTTAACTTGGTATTGGAGAAACGAGATCATTAATTTTTTGTAGTACGGGATTCTACCTGAAGATAAGAAAAAGGCTCCGGCACTTCGACGAAAAGCTACCCGTTATTGTTTGGATCAAGGCAACTTATATCGAAAGATGTTCGGTGGACCTTTAGCAAGGTGTATTGGACCTTCTCAAATAGAGTATGTGATGAGAGAAGTACATGAGGGACACTGTGAAAATCACGCAGGAGGAAGATCCTTGGTAAAAACTCTAATTAGAGTAGGATATTATTGGCCAAAAATGGAAGAAGATACAGAAAGCTTTGTGGCCAAATGTGACAAATGCCAACGATATGGTAACAATATACATCGTCCAGCAGAGTTATTAAACCCGGTTATTGCACCATGGCCTTTTATGAAGTGGGGGATGGATATCGTGGGTCCGCTACCCCAAGCAAGGAAAGGTACGATTTTTACCAGTACTGACCGATTATTTTACCAAGTGGGTAGAAGCATGTGCCTTCAAACAGGTGCGGGAAAAAGAAGTCAGGGACTTCATTTGGCGTAACATAATATGACGGTTTGGATTTCCAACAGAAATCGTGTGTGATAACGACCCGCAATTCATAGGCGCGAAAATCACAGAATTCTTTCAGAGTTGGCAGATTAAGTGGATAACTTCGACGCCTTATCATCCTATGGCTAATGGAAAAGTTGAATCTACAAACAAGGTTATTATTAATAACTTAAAGAAAAGATTAGAGGAGTCAAAAGGTAAGTGGCCAGAAGTGTTACCAGGAGTCTTATGGGCTTACCAAACAACAACAAAAACAGGTACGGGAGAGACACCAGTCTCACTTGTGTATGGTGTCGAAGCCTTAATTCCAGTTGAAATAGGAGAACCAAGTACGAGGTATATCCAAGCAACCGAAGAATCAAATGAGGAAGAGATGCGAGTAAATCTGGATTTGCTTGAAGAAAGGAGAGAAATAGCTCTAATAAGGATGGTAAGGCAGAAGCAAATTATTGAGAGATATTACAATTGGAAAGCTCATCTTAGGTACTTCAAGATTGGGGACTTCATACTCAAAAAAGTTTTTCAATCATCAAAAGCGGCCAATTCAGGGAAATTGAGCCCAAATTGGGAAGGACCTTACAAGATTCAAGGTATTGCTGGAAAGGGCGCATATGAATTGGAAACAATGGACGGCAAAGTACTCCCATCAAATTGGAATGTTGTTCATTCGAAGAAGTATTACTTCTGAAAGGAAAAACCCCCGGTCAGGTATCGTTTATGCAAATTTAAGATTTATTCTTTTTTAATTATACTAACCATTTTAGATGATAGGCACAAAGCTAACCTACACCAAATGATGATTTTAGACCTAAAAGACACGCTGGATGCAAAATCATCCCCGGTCTGGGTTACAACCTTTCTGATAGAAATAAAAGGGTTAAGCTGTCATCATCTAAAAAATATATATACATATACATACATATATATATATACCCCTCCGAGTCCCGTATGTTTTTCCTTTTCAGGAAATGGACCACATGGAAGGAATAATCAAGTGCTCGAGATTTCATACTTCAAAGCTCTAACACTTGGGGGACTATATATATGGAAGGCAAAGAAGACTAGTAAAGTCAAAATTCAAGTCAAGCCTGAGGCAATCCAGCAAATCGAAAGTTAAGAGCAAATCAAGAGCCAAAAACACAAGCCTAATTCAAAAACCTATGATGAAGTATACACTCGCAAATGTAAATTACAAAATCTTACGAGTATTTAGGTTAAAGGCAATATTTAGTCGTGGGTTGAATGAAATACCCTTGAATTTTGTAAAATCTGTTACAAAACAGTTATGAAAGAGTTGTAGATGTTACTTGAATACATGTAAAGTATACAGTTTGAAAGTTCAAAAATACAAAACTTCCTTAAATTATTCAAAGAAATATGTATGTTCCTACTTCTTCTTTCATATGTTTACACCAATATGAAGTTGAGACGTCTTCTTCATTAAGTGTCGTTCATAAAAGGGTCCTATTTTATGATTCGTGCTTATTTAAAAAAAAAGTAACGAAGCATTGAAGTATTTTTAATGCAAAGTTAAATAACAAAGGGTAAAACAAAAAGCCAAACATTAAAATAGGCGAAAAATAAAGCCAAAATTTGTAAACATAAGGCAAACATTTGTCTTCAAACCCTGTAATAAGACAAAGCTAAACCAATAAGAGAGTAGAACAGAAACTCAAAATAAGATATCATAAGAGTTAGACAAAAAACTTGGAAAGTAATATTATATAAACTTAGGTAAAACTAAGTATAAACTTAGTTCCAACCTAAGCTATCTGATACAAAACCCAAAACAGACCAGGGGTAAAACATTCCAATCATTACCAAACCCAAAAGTGAACCAGGGGTAAACTTCCCAAACATTCCACCAATAAAAAAGACAAAACAACAAACTTTTCAATCAAACTTTCACTATGGGGCAGGTTCTGAATCAGTATCATCAGAAGGATTCAAGATGGCATCATCAGTAGTAGGAGGTTTAACTTGAGCAGAAGAGGTTTGAAGAACAGCTTCACCACGAGTAAGTGCATCACCCACGGGAATGTCAACCTCAGGTGAAGAAAAGCTTTGACTCTGCTGAGTTTGCTCAATGGTTTCTTTAGTTTTTGCAATTTCAGCAGCTAAGTCAAAGCCTAGGGATGTGTTCAAGAAAGCCCAACTAACATCAACAGTAGCTTTGTCCTCAAGGGCTTCATAATCCTTCTCCCACTGCTCAATTTTGGCCATTAGCTCTTCCTTTTCAGTCAAAGCAGCATCATAAGAAGCTTGTAAGGGAGCGAGTGACCTCTCTAAGAATCAAACTTTATCAGAAGAAACGCGAAGATCTTCTTGAGCTTGGGTGAGCGTTTGAACAAGCTCCCCGGCGTAAACTTCCTTTTGGTTCAATACTTCTTTTAAACCTCTAATTTCTTCAATGGCTTTGGAAAGCTGCTCGGTAAATGAAGACTCAAGAAGAACTTTATCCTTGCCCACTTGACTGGAAGAGGCCTTTTCGATCGCCAACTCTGCTGCCATTATCTTCACTTGTTGCTCCAAGGTACACTTCTCATCTAAAACTTCCTTCTCAAGCTCAAGGCCATCAAACTGTTCCTTCCAATTGTCCGCTTCGGTGCGATAGTCGTTCATTAATTGCTCAGTATGGACGATCCTCTTCATCAGCTCCGTGCCAATTAGGTTGATCTACCCGAGGAAAAGGAAAATGTGATTACCAAATACAGATGAAAAGAAAGTCACATGCAAAATAAAAAGCTAAGGCTTATACCTTTAAAGATAAATGGACAATTTCATTCATCCACGTTAAAGAGTTGTGGCTTTCCAATTTGGACTTCTCAACTGGGCCAATCAACGGTTTTAGCTATTCATCGGCTTGGCCAGATTTCTTCAGAAGACTACCATCCTTAGGGACTTCGATGGTAACTTTTTTCATTACCCTTTTGTTACTGGAAGAACCAACTTCAACATGAGAAGTTGTAATAGTAGGGGCAGTTGAGGGGGACAGAACAGTCACGGGCGAAGCAGTGGCAACAGCAACAAGTGCGGGGAACTGAGGATCAACTGGAACAGATACTGGAAAAGAGGCAAGAGGCGCTTCCTCAGAAACAAAGCGGAAATCTTCATTATCAAACCCATGAGAAAAAGTTGTTCTGTAGAGTCACGGGGTGCAGCAAGTAACTTTTCATCAGAGCTCACCAAAGTGGTACTTTCGGGCTCGTGCATGGGAATTGAACTTGGAGGAGGAGTGACTTCGTCATCCGAAATAACACGTCTCCTAGCTCGAGTCCTACGAACTAACGAGCCCTCCTCTTGATCTTCTTCACCCTCGGAACCGTGTGCCCTATCAGCTTTTCTCTTTGATGAGGAACTCAAAATCATCTCTTGAGCCATAGACAGAGAAAGTCTTGAAGCATCAATAGATACGGCGCTAACACCCCAAATGAAAAACCCTAACGAAGGAAAATGTTAGAAAATTTTCAAGTAAATATGGAAGCAAGGTAGAATATTGAAAGGAAAGATACCATGAGTCTTCACTTTCCATCCAAACCTATTAGAAAGGTACTTCCAAGACCTTCCTTCCAAAGTAGCAACAGTCAACAATTTTCCTACCCAACCACGGAAGTCTGGAATCTCCTCAACAACTTCCATAGTTTCTGAAAAAAGGAAAAAATATACAGTCACGAGATTGTAAGTTCTTGTTTCTTCAACAGAGAAAGAAGAAGAAGGTAAAAAAAACTTACGTGCAAAGTTCCATTTTTTCTGGAAAAGGCATGTTCTCATCACCCACTATACCTTTAGTGGGAGCAGCAACGAAACGGGCATACCAACCATGATCGTTGTCATCTTCAGGGCTAACCAAAACCCTTTTACTCCTGGCCACAAGAGTAAATACCCCAGAACGAAACAACTTGGGGGAATATAGATGAATCAAGTGATAAAAGGTAAAGGGTAAAGAGACCAAATTCGACAAGTATCCTAAGCATGCCACGACTCTCCATACAATAGGACCAATCTATCCTAAGCAAACATTAAAGAAATGACAAAATTCTATAATGACTGGATCAATAGGTGATTTGAAGCCTAATGTGAAGGGATATGTATAAACAAAGGAATAACCAGCTTTGTATGAGGTGATCCTTTGATTTGCATTAGGGGCTAAAATTGGGAAATCAAATTTCCAATGGCATTCACTTCGCACAAGAGAAATCAAACCCTCAGTAATCTGGGAAGGGTAAACATCAGCACAATCATGGAAAGTCATAGATGTAACTTGATTTCTAATCGATTCTTGATCATTAGAGAAGGAAAGTTCAGCGAGGACAATCTCATCAATACTGGGTTCTCGAAGAGGTTAACCAGAATCCCTACTTCTAGCAGAAGATCTATGAGAAGATGAAGCCCTAGTTCTAGAGGACGAAGGGGTAGTAACACTAGGTTGAGAAGAAGAGCCACGAATAGATACAGATCCTAAACTACGTAATCTACCTCCCCTTCTACTTCTGATATGAGCAGATGAAGGGGGAAGTTCATCTACTATAACTACTCTACGCGGATCGGGATTTGGAGAAGACTGATTGTATAAGAAAATAATATGAGCTGATGAACAAGAACTATTACGGAAGAAGAATATTGTAGAGGGAAGGTTTTCATGAGAGCAAAGGCATAAGGAGGTATTTATACGAAGAACCAATCGTCATATGAAGGGGTTCATGATAGAAATGCCATAATGGAAGTACTCACTTCGTGAGTGATGCAGCCGCAGAAAAGCCCTAAAAATCGCTAAAGAGTTGCAGAACCAATCAACGAATTTCACATGTCACAAACATTAAATGAAAGTGACATACGACGCGATGGTTCTGAAGAAGACGCAATGATACATGAGAAACGGCGGCAAAATATTCCGGCCATAAATGTGATCCACTTCCCAAATATTTAATTGTTGAATAATTGGTAAGTGGGGGGACTATCTGTATTGGTAAAAATAAATATTACACGTGGATTTATATATGTGGCTGATGTGGCAAAATACATGGATCACTAAGGAACAGCTGGAGAGATGCATTAAAAGAGGCACGAGTCATAATAGGTACGAGCAAATCACCCACGAGATAAAAGGGTATGGTCGTCCGAATCTGAATTGCCAAATGAAGAGGCACCGACATAATGAATCAAGATGGAAAAGAAGTAAGATTCACGAATCGTCAATTAATGTGCATAAATGATCATAGACGTTACAGAATCTTCATGAACAGTTACGATTGCCAACTATAACGTCTCATTAATATCATAATGATTCGGTCATAAAAGGGAAGAAACGTTGTACTTATAGATTCCTACATAAGGGAAGGGGATTTTACTTATAAAGGACGTTCTGATTATTATTGGAATATAATTACTTTTTTTTGCTTCTTATCAGTTACTTTGCTATTTCTTATTCTAATTTCCTTTTTTATCATTGAAAAAATATAGAATTCATTGATTATCAGTAGCCCGAGTACTTCTAAGCTTTGACCGAAGTGCACAATTTTTGGTTAAACAGAGAGTATAACAAAAGAGCGTGAGACCTCTAAACGGATGTGAATTTATAAAGGAGTTTAAAGATATGTTGGTGGATATAATTAAAAGAGCTTTGAAATGTGTATATAAATGGTTTATTTGGAATATATGTGAAAAGGTTTTATAAAACACTTGGCTTTAGAAGATGGATGTATATGTAATTCTAAGAGGTATTTGTAAAAGGTGACCTAAGATATAGTTTAGATTCTGAAATCTTAAATATTTGACTTAAGAAATGGTTTTGAAATTCTTGCTGGGCAGCAGCACTTTGATCTTTTGAAAGACTCGATTTTCTAGCTTTGCAATTCGGATCTGATTTCCTTTTGAAAATGGGGCTGCTGTTTTTGCTAAGTTATGGGCTTCAAAATCTTGTTAAGAAAAGTAGATGGGTGAAAATATAATTATGACATTAGCAAATTATAATTAGCAAAATGAGGATTACTTACTTACTAATTTTTTTTAAATCCCATATTGTTTAAGCCTTGCCTATGTTGTATTTGACTTAAAGAATAAAGTAAAAACATGTAATCCAATATATATAAGTGTTAAATACATGTAGGAAGAACAACAACAAAATGCAACAAGCAGTAGCTAGCAAAGCAGGAAACTGAATTAACGAGGCAATAAACAATAATAAAGGACTCGAAGAAGAGAGGACTGGACTCTGGAAATTGGGCCTCAATAAGGCAGGCCCAGCATAAAGAGATGCGGCTACGGCTGATTTTGGACTCTCCAGAAAAATGCAACAAGGCTGGGATTGGGCCTGAGTTCCTTAGGAACTCAACAGGCCCAAATGGATGTACATGTCCAAAAGAAAGGAGAAAATCATTAGATACATATTCCATATATTCAGCATATTCAACCATGTATGAAATATATACACAGACGACTAGATCAAGAATATATTAAAAAATCAATACTCTAACACTATGAGAAATTATACTAATATGGTCGTTATACATGGCAAATAATTTATATTGAAAATTTTTCATTGTCATTAAACACTAAACCCCTAAAACCAAAAGTGTCAATGAATTAAGGGCTAAGGAGGGAGTTCTACTCAAGGTCGATGCCCCCTTTGAATCCCCTGACACTTCAAAGTTTTCAAGGGACTCAAGGCCCAAGGCAATGCTTGTGCCGGGGAGAGCAGCCCAACCTAGAGTTAAACTCCACTCCCAAATACCCCTAAACACTAACAACTTATTTTTGTCTATGGGTTTAAGTGTCAATGAGGCCCTTCCAATGTAAACTAACTACCATAACACCCCTACCACAGAAGTATACGTTCTCAGAACAATATAAAAATAAATTATAACTGCATTTCTAATATCACATGAAGGATACACATATTAAAATAAGTCAGATACCAAGGGGGGGGGGGGGGAGAAAATACTATAATGCACTATCAAAAGTATAAACAATGGGGAAAACACATCCAAAGGGTAGGTAAAGAACATAGAGTTCAGATATGCAGCAACACAAGCAATATAGATAGCCTGCCCTAGCAAACTAATTATAAGCAAACAATCGCACCAAACAGCTTCTTAGGCATTATTAGAAGTATCAGAACATGATCAGGTTCTTAGTAAGACTATAGGTTATAGATTCAACATGAATTTCCTAAAGATGCTTTAACATGATTCTTCTCATAATAATACTAATCATAAACAACCCATTATATTCAATCAGTAGCAATAGAGAACTTCTCATAGAATTGAAATCAGATTCAGTTTCAGAATAGCGGAGAAGAGAGGACTGAGTATAACTCCAAAGCAAAAGCATGGAATCATGAAGACAAGTAGGGATACATGCACAGACTTCTCGGGTAATTCAAAAAATTCAAAATATGCGGACCTCAGAAGGCTACGTAGACCTATCTCCATGACCACATCTTCAGCCAACTTTATGGAATCGAATTATGAATGGCATTGTCCACTCACCGTCCTCGTCCACGGGAACGACCTCGATAAGCGGAGGGACTAACTGTATAGGTCAAAATCCATCTTTAGTCAAAAAGGTATTAGTGAAACATTTTTAGGATGTCACGCGTCGAAGTAATCTAATTATCAGCGAAGGCCGCAGTCGAAGAGTCAGCAAGTCTGAAGTCGAGGAGTTGTCATCGAGGCCGAGGTCGAGCACTCTTAACAGAGCTGTAACGGTTAGATTCGGGATAGGATACAAAAGAGAATATTCACTAGAATATTGTCTGCACTTGAACTATTAGGGTTTTTAGGAACATATCCCCTATAAATAGAAAGAGACACAATGATAGAGGACATGCGATATTCATTTGTAAAAATACACTTTGACTTGAGAAAGAGAATCGAATCTCATTGCTAATATACAAACATCGCCTTTTCATTGAGATTCTTGTCTACACTTTTTTCACTAGATCAGAGAATAACTCAAATATTCGAAGGATTACCCATCACTCATCATTGTCAGAAAGAACATTCACTGATTACATCCTTTCTTGAGTGACTCATTCATTTTATTTACTTAAATGTCATTTATTGCTATTCATTGATATTGAATACTACATTACTGCCTTTGATTTATGGAATAGTTATTGCATATTGTCGCCGCCATCCGCATATTTCTACTTAATATCTGTTGCTTTTGTAGAACTCCATCTTAGGGATATTATTGTTAGCTGAGATTAACCCTCATTTATATAAATTAATTATTTGAACCAAGATCTATATTTTTTGGTCAAATAATTTGACGCCGTTTGTGGGGACTTCTTAGCTAAACTTTTATTAACATTATATTGATCACAGGATTGCTGGAATTAGGGACAAATTGACCAAGCAATATACCTCCCCAAAAGATACATTTATAATTATTTAATTTAAATTATTTTTTAAGTTTATCCTAATATTTTTTAAAACATTGACTTATCTATTGGGTTCCAAAACTTTTTCATCTCGTCATTTGTATATGGTAATAGTAGTACTAACAGCATCACATTCTCAATTAGCATAATTCTATAACCACTAAAATACAGTCCTATTCCCCCAAAAAAAAAACCTTATATTTAGGTCTAATTCCATGTAAAGAAAGTTAGATTTCTCTCCATAAATTTTGTTTATAAAATATGTTCAAAGTGAGTAAATGGATCTGTAAGGGGGGTAAATGTGTCATTACTTATACCCCAAATATTTTGCGGACGATATGACCGTTATATTCAAATTTCAAACACCCCATATATCTTTTCTTCAACCAACTCCCCTCCCGAACAAACCAAGAAACCCACAAAAGATCAGATTTTGGATATTTTCATAGCTAAAAACACGATGAAATCAACTGCAGTTTCAACTCCAAAGTCTTGCGTGAAATCGTCTTTCACCGGCATCATCATGGAATCTGAAACCAAAGACAGCTATTATTTCCCTGGATGTCGAAAAGATACCAACTGCAACTGCGAAATTTGCATAGCCAGTTTCAATGCGACTCTTGATCTAATGCCTAACAGCATGCACAAGAGCTCTAAGCCCCTTAAATTTCCAAGAAGCCCCATTTCTTTTGACTCGTCAACTCTTTCGACTCCCAAATCGAGCAACACTACTTCTGCTTCTTCTTCCTCCTCCATGTCCCCTACGCTTGATTCCACAGCAAGAATGACCTTTCATGAGAAGGTGAAGAGGAAGAAGAGAGAATTCGGTTTTGGGGTTTTGTTGACGAGGTTGGTTTTTGTGCTGAGCGTTGTTTTCGGGTTGGAAGTTGGGTTATCTTGGGTGGTTTCTGGGTTCTTGCAGCCTGAATTGTCACCTGCAATTGTTAGGAATTTGAGTGAAAAATCATGGGGTTTCAAAGATTTTAATGAAAGATTGGTATTCTTGAAGAAGGAGCTTGAAGGTCTAATTGATGATGAAGAAGTGTCAAGTTGCAGCCCTCTTAATTCTACTTGGAAAATCAACCAGGTATATACACACACTTGGTTCTGTTTCATAAATGTTAGACTGTTGTTCTAAGTATATATTCATCCAGTGCTGAAACATAAATACTACTTAGATCGTTTGTCTTTGTTCATTCTATGTATATATTCACTTAGTGCTGTTTCTTAAATGCTGGATTATTGCTTATGGTTCTATGTTATGTTGTTGCTTCATTTCAAAAAGTAAGTCTGACTTGTTACTTAATTATAGGATGGTTTGCTTTTGACTTCGCGATGTACATTGTACAAGTCCATTTCAGAAGAGTTGAGCATTTGGGGATGGCCTTTGCAAACAGCTGGTTTGCTCACAGCTGGATTTTCTGTGCGTTCATATGCCATATTATCAGGAAGACTCACAGAGGTACCCGAATTTCGACTATGTTTTTGGTTCTGTCTTCTTTTAGTTGACATTTGAGTTTGCTTCATCAAGTTAAGATTTTGTTGCTCTTTTCCTCTTCATTTTGAACAGTGGTCCAATGGGGAAATTGGTTATTTGATTAGAAAGTCTAACAGTTCATGGACCCAAGGAAAGTGGAGTGCTTCTGCTGTGCAATTGGACCCAAATACATGGATTCTAGAGTATAGTCAAAGCCCTTTAACTGAAAATGGGAAATTGGTTTCAGCTGCATTGGAGTTTTTGAAGTTCAGGCTGACAAGAGAAGTTCAAAAGTTGAAACAACAGTTCTGGGTGTTGTCTGCTTTCACGAGCCAGCACAGCGATTTCACAATAGAGAGGTTCCAGATTCCAACCTAAACAGAGCTTGGGGTTTCTGATGTTCTTATGGGAAAGCATTCTCATCCCTTATGAGAGCTTCTGGTTTTTGCTTTATAATATTTTTGGTGTTCTTCTTGAACCTTGAGAATATTCAATGTTTGCATCATTTGGATTTCAGCTGTAAATATTATATCCCATGTAGCCAGAAATGCTCTGCCTGCGCTTAGATGATGAATTTTAAATGCTAAAGAGAAATGAGGAGAATATAATACAATGTAGCATACGGCTAATTCTATTTCACAAATTGCCGTCACCAGTAGTCTTTACAAGAGCATGAGCCATCTCTGTAATGGTGAAATCTAGTCCTATCTCTTACAACAATTTCTCTCTCAAACGCCTTAGTTGCCAACTTCATAAAGTTATGGCAATCCTCACAGATCCGTAAGTTCTTAATTATATGTATTGGCGATCCTCTATTACTTTTCAGTAGCCCGTAACAAAGAGCCAACTTCTCGCTGTGCAAAAGAACTGCATCCTTCTTCGCATCTTCATCTACATCAAGTAAAACAACACTGGTATTTGGAGCATAACCGACCTGCTTCAACTTGCAAACTACTTCATCTAGCTTTTCATAGATGTCATCTGCTTGCTTATGACTTTTATCGGCTGTTAAAAATTCGTGTATCTCATTGTCCATTTCAATCTTACTGAGTCCCTGTTCCTTCAATATGCCTTTGTATTTCATAAGTCTCCTCACGTCCCCAACATTTTCCCATCTTTTCTCTTTAGCATAAATGTTTGATAAGAAGACATGAGCCCCATCATGTTCAGGATCTAACTCGAGAAGCCTTTTAGCTGCAAATTCCCCTAGTTCAAACTCACCATGGATCCGACAGGCAGCCATTAATGAACCCCAAATGATAACATTTGGAGCCATAGGCATAGACTCTACCATATCTAGGGCTTCCCTGAGATGATTCGCTCGGCCGTAAAGATCCACCATGCAACCATAGTGTTCAAGCTTAGGTGTGATTTTGTAGTCATTCACCATTGACAAGAAGATCTGCAGTCCCTCGTCAACTAGTCCAGCGTGGCTACAAGCATATAGAACAGCCACAAATGTAACCCAATTGGGCTTAACTTGTTCACATTTCATTTGATGAAAGTGCATTAAGGCCTGCTCAGCTTCTCCATGAACAGCAAATGCGCTAATCATACTAGTCCATGTAATGACATTTTTCCTTCGCATTCGACCAAAGACTCCTCTTGCGCCTTCTAGAGACCCACATTTGGCATACATATCAATAAGGGCATTATTTACAGGCAAAGCTTCTCGAAATCTATACTTATCAACAATCAAATGGATTCTTTTAGCTTGATCCAATGCCCCTAGGTTCGCACAGGCTGAGATAACACTTAGCATAGTTACTTGGTCAGGCTTCACTCCAGATGCCTGCATTTCGCCAAGTAACTTGAGAGCTTCTTGAGGTTGATTACTCTCTGCATAGCCAGATATCATAGCACTCCAACAAACCAAGTCCTTATTTGTCGTTTGGTCAAAAATAGAGCGTGCAGCTTCAACTTGCCCAACCTTTGAGTAGCCTGAAATCATGGCAGTTGATACCACCAAATTCTTTTGTGACAGTTTGTCATACAAATTCTGAGCCAAATCCATGCAGCCACAACCTGAATACATGCTGATTAGAGAAGTTTGCAGACGAGAATCAGCAATGATATTATTCTCAGATATTAACCCATGAATCACTTTCCCAATGGATAAATTTCCAGCACGACCACAAGCAGATAGAACGGTGGTGAAAACTCTTGCGTCTGGTTCCAAATTAGAGCTCCCCAACTCTTCCAATAGCACCAATACATCATCAAAAAGGCCATTCTGACAGTAACTGTAAACACACAGCACAAAATGTCAGCAAGCTATAACTAATAAGCTTAAAAGACCATTTGCTTTTTAATTAACAATTCTGAAACCATAGCATGAGACTTACGTGCTACTCGACATATCTGAAAATGCATAAACTTGAAGTGATTCAACAACAAATAACAACTACGAATATGCCTCAATTTACCAGTGGGGTTCGGCATATCAGCATATGAATCCTCAATATCTATCCCACTCCATCTAGGTCCGTTACATTCCATTTCATGATAAGTATTTTTTTGGATCAAATTACAAGTTCCTAAAACTGAAGTATTCCTAGTAAATATTTCAACTTCAGCTCAATTTACCAACTAGTATTTCCCAAAGAATTAAACCATCTTGGATAATTAAATTAAGAACAGCATACCCATCAATCATTATATCCCAAGTGACAATATCTTTGTGAGACATTTTATCAAACACCAACCGCGCATCTTGAATTTGTCCACAGGAAGCATACATCCCTAGCAAAGCAGTCTGAACAAACGGGTCAGAATCAAACCCAAGCTTACAAACCAACCCGTGAAGCTCCACCCCTTCACGCAACGCAGAACCTCTCGCCGCAGCTTTCAGCAATGGCGGGAAGCTAAACCTGTCAACTTCCAACCCATCCCTCCATCCATTCTCCAAAAACAAGAACGCATTTTGAGATTCCTTAGAACGCGAAAGCTCGCGAAAGAGCTTGTTGATGAGATGAGTTTTTGGAGGGTTTTGCAAAGTGGATGAGAAAATGGAAAGGGAGTAGTGAAGGGTTGAAGGTAAAGGAATGGAAGAAAGAATGAGCTGGAAAAGGAGGGAATTGGAACTGGAATGGGACAAATTCTGGCGGAGGATTTGGGTGTGGACTTGTTTGAGTTGAGTGAGGGAGGTGGCTTTGGAGATGGAGGTGGATAGGTGGTGCGTGGTGATGGGTGGGTGGGGATGGGGTGGGGTGGTGAAGGGGGTGATGGGGTGGGTCATTAAGGCCATGGCATGTGAAGGTAAGGTAAGAGAAGAGGACTATGTGGGGAAGAGTAGTAGAGCTTCGGAAGCTCTACAACTGATACTGGATCACTAATGTTCTTTGGAAGAAGTCTTTGCAATTTGCAGAAAAAATATTTTTATATGAAGTTATATTTTTTATTTTTAATTGCTTTAAATTATCAAAGTATTTCTCAAGAAGAACGATGAACCCTTTCTCCGTTTATGCAATAATATTTTCTTATTACCATTTTTCTGGAAAAATAATATATTTATGACCTTAATAAATGATTTTATAAAATACTTAACTTTAAAATTACCGTTGTACCTTAATAAAATGATTTTATAGTTATAAAAATGTTATGACATATTTATGACCACAACTTTTAAAAGTTTTATAGTTAAAAAAATAATTAGTTTAAATATTTTAAGTATCAAAAGTCTTCTGTGTTAAACTGCACTTATCAATAAATACAAGTGAGGTAAGAAAAAGGGGGCAGAGACATTGTGCTAAGGGACTTGGGCTCCGAGTGTCATCAAGACTTTAGGTATTGTAGGCGTATTAAGGCCGAGGAGGTCATGGGAGCTATGTGCAAGATGAGTAGGGGCCAGCGATCGGGCCGGGCGAAATTCCTGTGAAATTGTGGAGGCGCGTGGGTAGAGCAGGCTTGGAATGGTTGACTGCGGCGCTATTTGATGTTATCTTTAGGACAAAGAGGATGCCAGATGAATGGAGGCGGAGTACGATGATACCGCTGTACAAGAACAAATGTGATATTCATAATAATAACAACTATAGGGGCATCAAGTTACTAAGTCATACCATGAAAGTTTGTGAGAGGGGTGGTGGAAGGGAGGGTGAGGAGGGCAGTGTCTATATCCGACAATCAATTCGGGTTCATGCCGGGTCGTTCTACGGAAGCTATCCACCTTATCAGGAGGTTGATGGAACATTACAAGGATAGGAAGAAGGATTTGCACATGGTGTTTATTGACCTAGAGAAAGCGTATAACAAGGTTCCTAGGGAGGTTCTTTGGAGATGCCTGGAGGTGAAAGGTGTGTCGGTAGCTTGATGTCACTATAGTTGTTACAATTCTAAATATCACCCTCCCTTCCACCACCCTCTCCCAAACTTTCACGGTATGACTTAGTAACTTAATGCCCTTATCGTTGTTACAATTCTGCATATCACCGTTGTTCTTGTACAGCACCTCCGTTCATCTGGCATCCTCTTCGTCCTAAGATAACATTAAATAGCGCAGTCCATTCCAAGCCTGCTCTACCCACACACCTCCACAATTTCACCCGAATTTCATCTGGCCCGATCGCTCGGCCCCTGCTCATCTTGCGCATAGCTCTCACGACCTCCTCAGCCTTAATACGCCTACAACACCTAGAGTGTTGGTGACTCCCAGAGTGCCCCAATTTCCCTAGCACAATGTCGCTGTCCCCTTCTTCATTCAAAAGTCTATGGAAGTGAGATATAACTGTAGACAATAAATTGCGTCAAGAAAATAAAATCAAGACCGAAAGATATTGCAACAATCATAGTATTTTATTTTAAATAATATGAGTGTACAATCTCTATAATTCCTCTGTTTCTACTTGTCCAGTATAAATTCAAGGACGTTTGAGCTTGATCTTGAATTTTAATTTGATTTATCCGTCGCGAACACTTTGTTTGTTGCCACGAATTTTATCACGGTTAAGTAGTCTTGATCTTGAACACCTTGTATTAGATTTGACGACTTCGTTCTTGATCTTGAACTTGAATTGTTCTTCGTTCTTCAGCTTGAACTTGATTTGTTCTTCGTTCTTGAACTTGAACTTGAACTTCGCTTGAAGCCTGAAACTTGTAGAGAAATTTGCGGTGTTTGATCCACGAGCTCTCTCTTGCTTCTTGTTATAACTTCTGGTGCCTTTTCTGGGTTATGAAGACCCCTATTTATAGTTGTGGGAGGGAAGAGTTATCATAAGAACAAACTCTTTCCAACCAATCAAATTGAAGTGTGACAAGGCCGCATTTGATTGGCCAGAACATGTCATTTGCACACGTGGCGCGTTTTCATTGACCATTAAATTTGGCTTGGCATGCCTTGTCATTTTGACACCTGGCACGATCCCATTGGCTCTTTCGTTTGACTTGGTGTGCCACGTCATTTGACACGTGGCACTAAACTGGGCTTCTAGGAAGATGGCATATTGGGCCTAATGAAGTGGGCTCATCATTCGTAGCCCAATTAAATGGGCTAACCCAATAGATTTGGACTTATTTATTTAATCCATGTATATTGGACTTATAAAACTAATACAATTATATTAGCCTAATAAATTTATTTGAACTAACATATCTTTAATTCAAAAATATAGTCCAAATAATTTTATGAATTTAAATCCAATAAAATTTAGATGCCTACAAATTCCCCTACTGTAGGACTTGTCGAAGTATGAGGTCATCAAATATCCGAGACTAGGCTTGAAGTATCTCGGGACAATAGCATACATATAGAACACATATAAATCATTTATATGGATTTAAAATGTGCTGGGAATGATTTAAAGAAAGTCTGCACATGCAATTATTTTGTTAACTTTGTCATAGTCACATATTCACTTTTACTACATTTAATTGACGAAGAGGCTCCTATATAGCTGCCATCTAGGATTTGTCCTTTCTTTATACTTGATATTTACCTAAAACTTAGGCAAAATCTTGCCTTTGGACAGAAGCTCCACACGCATACTAAACCAAATCCCACTAGAAAACCAATTGTGCCATCCAAAAGGTGGTAGAAGTCTTCCCAAATCGAAATCGATTTTCGTCCAGCTGCTTAGAGAAATCTATATAAGGATGCGTACTCTCCAACTTGTGAGCATTAGTTCGCAGTATTTGCAAGCCACCTAGAGTCTATTTTTTTGCTGACTCGGAAGCAATAACGCGAAGATAATTTCTTTTTCTTTTCTTGTGCTTTTCTTCTGTTGTCGTTTTTTCTTGTAGATCAAACAAGAAGGATGTGTTCTTGTTTAACGAGATGATACATGCATGAAGAAGACAATCTTAGGGTGTGAAGGGATGGGTACTCATCCTCGCCCGAATATCAGAGAGATTACTCTCATGGCCCAATTATCGGAGAGATTAC
Source organism: Nicotiana attenuata (assembly GCF_001879085.1). Taxonomy (NCBI): domain Eukaryota; kingdom Viridiplantae; phylum Streptophyta; class Magnoliopsida; order Solanales; family Solanaceae; genus Nicotiana; species Nicotiana attenuata. The sequence continues at coordinate 14,055,124 of NC_031997.1, forward strand.
TCTCAAAGTGACCCGACTATCAGAGAGATTACTCTCAATGTGGATCGACTATCGGAGAGATTACTCTAATTGTTGCTTGACTATCAGAGAGATTACTCTCAATGTAGCTCGACTATCAGAGAGATTACTCTCAATGTGGCTCGACTATCGGAGATATTACTTTCAATGTGGCTCGACTATCTGAGAGATTACTCTCAAAATGACCCTACTTAGAGAGATTACTCTCAAAATGACCCGACTATCGGAGAGATTACTCTCAATGTGGCTCGACTATCAGAGAGATTGCTCTCAAAATGACCCGACTATCGGAGAGATTACTCTCAAGGTGGCCCGACTATCGGAGGGATTACTCTCAATGTGGCCTGACTATCGGAGAGATTACTATCAATGAAAATTATAGTTCCTTTTAAGGACAAATCCACGAAGAGGCCAACTTAAGGTACAAAGGGACTTATATGTCCACCTTAAGATAGGAAAGTTATAAAGCTTCAACTCGAAGACGACATCGACTTGACAATATCGACTTGAACACTTGGAAAACTTTGAAGATTTGGTGGACTTTGCAGACTTCAACCCGAAGAGTGTTTGACTTTTAAAATTCAACTTGAAAAATTAGCAGACTTGAAGACTTCAACTTGAAGATTTTGGAGGGCTTAAACAATTCAACTTTAAGATCGGCGAATTTGAAGACTGAAACTTGAAGACCGACGGGCTTGAAGACTTCAACTTGGAGACTTGGAGGGCTTAAATATTTCAACTTGAAGAGTGGCGAACGTAAGACTTCAACTTGAAGACCGACGGACTTGAAGATTTCAACTTTGAGACTTCAACTTAAAGATCGACGGACTTGAAGACTTCAACTTGGAAACTTCGAGGGCTTAAATATTTCAGCTTCTCTTTTGCTTTACATTGTCCGACTTTTATCTTAGTCGCATAATTTTCAGCTTTACGCGCTTGTAACAAAACACTCATATCTTGTCACGGGAGAGTCCAAATAACGAACCGTTTGATTTCTCGAAAATTTGATTTCAATATCTAAACTATATTAAAAACTTCGAATCAAACACCTTCAGAATTGCCCCAGATAATATTTTTTGAAACCAACTTTAGATTCCACAACGTTGAAAATTTTAGATTTGTGCAGTCTCACCAAAAAAATCATATCTTGGTGTAGAAAAGTCAAAATCGCGAATCGTTTGATCTATTGGAAACTTAACTTCCAAGTCTATAACATATCCAAAATAAAATATTTAATGCCTTAAGGATAGTTTCAGATAATAGTTCGAAATCAATATTAAATTCTGATGTGGCGACGATTTCATATTTGCACGACTTCACCAAATTTCATGTTTGCATGACTTCACCAAAAGTTTTGTATCTTGATGTAGGAATGTCAAAAACACAAACCATTTGATCTGCTGGAAACTTAACTTCCAAATCTATAACATATCCAAAATGCAAAATTTAATGCCTTAAGGATAGTTTCAGATAATATTTCAAAGTCAATACTAAATTTTGACACACTGACGATTTCAAATTTGCACGGCTTTGCCAAAAGTTTTGTATCTTGAAGTAGGGACGTCGAAATCCCGAACTACTCAGTTTCTTGGAAACTAAACTTCAAAATCTAAAACATACCCAAAATGTAATATTTTATGCCTTAAAGACAGTTTCAGATGATAGTTTGAAGCCGACTTGGGTTTCTGATATGCCGATAGTTCCAAATTAGCGCGACTTCACCAAATTTTTTATATCTTGGTATGGAAGCCTTGAGATTGTAAGACCCTTTTAATTGTCAGAAATTGAAATTCAAGAGCTTCATTCTCACCAAATGTCTTGGGTTCAAGTCTTACTGAATTTGAAACGTCGCGAAGGCTCACCAAAAAAAACTTGAAGGTTTAGCGAACATGAAGGCATAGCGAATCCCCGGACTTCAATGCAAATACTTGGAAGCCTCCTAAAAGAGATTAATCATTTTATTGAAGACACCAATTTGCCATAGCGGCTTGCCCGCTTTAAATCAAATGTGATCCAAATTTTTACAGAAGAATGGTATCTCAGCTCGATTTTCAAGTGCCGATTGAATGGATTACTTTCCATCGTACTTCATTCGGACAACGACTGGGGGATTGTGTATCTTTTGAACTTATGCGACTAAACTCAAAATGAAACTCTAAGCTGCCTACGTACCTCGATGAAGAGGATCAAGTCATACCGTAGTTCAGAATGGGTGATTTTTTTTCTTTTTCTTTTTGTATGTCCTAACTTTTGCCTAGGCCGCCTCTTTCGAGGTTTTCAACCTAGCGGACTTTTTTTCTGTGGGGGTCGTACATAGTTTAGACTCATACGGGCTAGGAGTGTAGGAACATGCAGTTTAGGCCCATGCGTCAAGGAGCGTTACAACTTCAAGGATAATACTTCTTCAAAAACTTGCCATTGATAGGGCTGATTCCCATGCCATCTGCATCTACTAGCTTGTAAGCCCCACTTGAGTAAGCTTCTTGTACGATATATGGCCCATCCCATTTTAAAGTGAACTTCGCTACAAGTTCATGGTAAGTAATTATGGGTCTTCGTACGGCAATGACTTGATCTCCTACTTGAGAAGATCTTGGGCGAACTCTTTTATTGAAGGCGCGAGACAATCGAGCATGATAACATTCAAGACTCTGTTGAGCTTCCAACCTCTTCTCATCAAGAGCCTCCGACTCTGCTAATCGAAGTCGAGCATTTTCTTCATCAGTTATTCCTTTTTGAATAGCTAATCGTAATGAAGGTATTTGACGCTCGAATGGCAAGACGGCTTCGACTCCATAAACGAGTGCATAAGGGGTCGCTTGTGTTGGCATGCGGTGAGTTGTCCTATATGCCACAGAGCTTCTTCCATACGGTCATGCCAATCCCGTTTGGATTTGGAGACAACTTTCTTTAACAAGTTGCATAAAGTCTTGTTGAATGCCTCGGCTAGACCATTGGCGGCAACATTGTACATAGAAGAGTTACGTTGCTTGAAGCCAAAAAAGTTCACAAATCTTGTTCATCAACCTATTGTCGAACAGCTTGCCATTATCCGTTATTATGTAACGAGGAATGCCAAAGGGATAGACAATGTTTACTCGGATGAAACTTGCAACATTTTCCTTTTTTACTTCCTTAAGAGCAACAACTTCAGCCCATTTTGAGAAGTATTCAGTTGCAGCCAAGATGTATAGGTGCCCACCAGAGGACTTTGGCAGTGGTCCAATAACATCCAATCCCCAAGCATAAAACAGTCAGGATGCAACAGTCGGGTGCAACACTTCAAGAGGTTGATGAATAAAATTCGTATGGAATTGACAAGCCTTGCATCTTCGAGCTTAGTCCAAGCAATCTTTTACCATCGTTGGCCAATAATATCCCATCCTTTTTATATGGAAGTGGAGCTTTGGTCCAGACTGGTGTGATCCACATACCCCCAGAATGTGCTTCTTGCAAAGCTTAGAGTGCTTTTTCTTCCCCCAAGCATCGCAAGAGTACTCCCTCGAATGACCTTCTGTATAGAGTATCTTTCTAGTAAAGGAAGCGAGGTCCATGGAGACGAATTTCAGTACTTCTCCTTGGATTTTCTAGAAGTATTCCATAGCTTAAATAGTCGATAATGGGTTGTCGCCATTCTTCTTTCTCAGCTTCAGAAACAACGACAAGATGCTTGAGTTCATTTTCTTCACCTCCAACCTCATTTGGCGGCGGTACTACCCATTTTGGCAGACAGTGTAACTTGCGCTTGATCAGGCAGGGTTAACGATGAAGCTAGGGCAGCTAAAGCATCTGCCTTCTTGTTTTCTTTCCTTGGCACATGTTGAATAGTCACGTCGCCGACCCACCCTATTAATTTCTTATCATAATTATGATAAGGGTTCAGGTTTTTTGACCTCGTAACTACCTAAAAGCTTATTGACCACTAACTGGGAGTCACCAAAGACTTGCAATTGCAACTGCTTCATATCGACAACTATTTCAAGCCCAAGTATTAATGCTTGATACTCAACAACATTGTTGGAACAGAGTTGCATCAACGTAAAAGAGTAGGGCAGAACTTCACCTTGAGAAGTGATAAATACTACACCAGCACCAGCTCCTCCGCGATGTGCAGCACCATCAAAATACATCTTCCATGGTGGTTGAACTTCAATGACCATTGCATCCTCATCAGGTAGTTCGTCAGTTAGCTCCCAATCATCAGGTATGGGGTGATATGCCAAAAAGTCTGCTAACGCTTGTCCTTTTATAGCCTTTTGAGGGATGTACACATTTCAAATTGTTGAAACTGGAGGTACCACCTTGCTAGTCGATCACAAAGGACTGGTTTTGACATCACGAACTTGATGGGATTTGCTCTAGAAACCAAACAAACGACATGAGCTTGAAAATAGTGCTTCAACTTTTGGATTGAGAAGACTAGCGCCAAACATAACTTTTTCGATTGGCGAATAATTCAGCTCATTTGGTGTCATCATCCTGCTCAAGAAGTAAAGGGAGTTTTCTTTCCCTTCACCATTTTCTTGGGCCAACATCGCTCCAACAGGCCTTTCTTGTGCTGAAATGTATAGTATCAATGGCTTTCCAAGTATAGGGGCTGCTAAAATTGGAGGCTTCATCAAGTAAGATTTAATTCTCTCAAAGGCATTGCTACACGCTTGGTCCCATTTGAAAGGTACACCTTTCTTCATAAGGCGACTAAATGGTTGGAACCTCCCAGCTAGGTTTGAGATGAATCTCCTAAGGTACACTAACTTTCCTTGCAGACTTTTCAATTCGTGAATATCTCGAGGCTCAGGCATTTTCAAGATTGCATCTACTTTGGCTTGATCAATTTCAATTCCTCAATGTCGAACAATGAAACCAAGGAACTTTCCGGAAGTAACTCCAAAGGCGCATTTCAATTGATTCATCCTAAGTTGGTACCTTCTGAGCAACTCAAACACCATTCTCAAGTCTTTCAAGTGGTCGCTCTTCTTTCTTGATTTTACCACTAAGTCGTCAACATAGCATTCGACATTCTTGTGGAGAATGTCATCAAAGATATTCTGCATAGCTCTTTGGTAAGTAGCACCAGCGTTCTTCAAGCCAAAAGGCATTACCTTGTAGCAATAAATACCCTTGGGGGTACGAAATGCAGTAAGCTCTTCATCTTTTGGCGCCATGCGAATTTGGTTATAGCCTGAGTAAACCGTCTATAAATGAAATTGCCTCGTACCCAGTAGTAGCATCGATCATCAGTTCTGGAATGGGAAGCAGGAATTCATCTTTCGGACACGCATTATTGAGATCCCTAAAGTCAACGCACACTCGAATTTGGCCATTTTTCTTCCTTACAAAGACAATACTTGAAACCCATGTTGGGTATTTAACTTCACGAATACAGGCAGCTTCGATGAGTTTGTTAACTTCGGTTTCAATCAAGGGAACCAAGTCCGGCCTAAAGCGCCTTTGAGCTTGTTTAATGGGGTGAGCACCATTTTTGACTGCAAGGTGATGGACTGCTACTTTCGGGTCCAAGCCAGGCATCTCTTTGTAACTCCAAGCAAAGACATCCCTGAACTCCTTAAGTAACTCAAGATAAGTGCTTTCTTCATCAACTTCTAGTAAAGCACTTAGGTAGGTGGGTCTTGATTCTTCATCGGTGCCAAGGTTAACTTCTTTTAAGGCATCACCTGTCGTCTTCACTCCTTCTTCAAGTTCAGGTGGAGCATCTTTCACATCTTCATCTTCTTGAGGGTCCCCATCGTTGAAGGATATGTGATAACACGGTGAAACATCCTCCAATTCTGCATTATCCTCCATTGAAGATGGAACACCATTCTCGCCTTATACAATAACATGATACGAAGACCCCACACTTTCTTCATCTTCTTCACGTTCCTTAGTGTAGATCACAGTATATGGCTTTACCTTCAGTACTTCTTTACATGAAACCACAAGTTTTGTTTGTCGGCTCATTCTAGAAGGAACCAAACTTTGGAAATCCTTAGAGATCTTCTGGATTTTGGGCAAAGCGGGTGTTCTTATGCTTTGAAAATTTCTCTGGAACTTGTTCCCCTTCTTTAATGGACCCAATCTCTCAAACATGGAAATCCTCACAGGTGATTTTCCAAGTCGATGAAAGACTTGTTAGAAGCGGCCGATTCATCTTCTACAGTGATATAATTGTTGCTCGCCCTTTTTATGGAGATGCGCACTAGTGACAATTGCTTGTATCCCAAACCTTTACGTGGTTGTCTCGTCGCAGCTTCTGATGGTAGCTTCCCTAACTTTGACGGCTCATTAGGATTGTATCCAGCTTTTGCAAATAGCCTGTAAGCGTTAGGATCAAAACCTTCATCTGTTTGTTTTATAGGGAGTGCCACATTCTGCAAACGATTTTGGGCCACAAACCCTACAAGTGGCTTTGAGGACAACTTTATTGCCTCAATTCGTTTGACTGGAAGAGTTAACCCCTTTAGCATGTTAGTTTGGAGATTAGATGATTCACCTTCATCTTTCTTCTTTTTAGGGACATATTGGAGCGGAGGAGTTACTTTCTTGCCGTGAGACACAATGTTCCCTTTATGAGACTTATTTGGGTTGGGGTTTACCTTCTCAGCAACAGCTTCAATTTTGTCGGCAACCACCTCAGCTCTCTTAGCCGTGGACTCGCCATCCTTTTCATTCATGACATCATCAGTTTTTAGCTCCTTCACAATGCGGTTCTTCAAGTAGAACTTTGCATCAGCGAAGTGTGATTCAGCCTCAGTGAATGGCTCGTCATCAGCAATTATCTTCTTTTCGACTTCACCTTCGTAGTATTTCAAACATTGATGGTAGGTAGATGGAACCACTTTATTCTCATGTATCCAAGGCCTTCCAAGCAAGACGTTGTATGAACTATGAAGTCTTTGCATCGATCACTTGCAGCCATGCACTTGATTGCATATCTTCAATGGTGATTCTCAACCTGATCGCACCTATGGATCTTTGCCCCCCTCGGTTGAATCCTTGGATCATCACATGACTTTCTGAGAGTTCGTTCATGGGAATACCAAGTTCTTTCACAATGCGAATTGTCAAGATGTTCACTGAGGATCCTCCATCAACCAAAGTTCGATTTACCCTATGATCACGCATATAGCCAACCAGGTACAACGGGCGGTCATGAAGAGTGTCACCTAGTAGAAGGTCATAATTTGTGAACATAACTTTTTTCTCGCACGCGTTAACTTCTTGAGGAATAGACTCGATGAGATTTTCTGAAGATGGTGCCAAAGGTAGCTCATCACTCTTTTCTTGCCCTTTATCAGCATTGCAACAAGAGGCCTCAATATCATCACGGGAAATCTTCATGCGAAAACAACATGGCAAGTAATCCTCCAAGGTCACTGGATGTCGTGGCTTTTGAGGGTGGTGCACCTCCACTTTTGCTTTCCCCAAACGCCTAACTGGATTCTGTTTCATTGGTCTTTTCACCATCATTTTCCTTGTTGGTTGTTCTATCGATTCTTTCCGTGGGCTCCTTTTATGGTGCCTACGATGAGTCACCAACATCCAACCTTCATCGTCATTAGGTTGATCGACTTCAACTTTGTTATTCTCTAGTAATCCTTCATCTTTACTTTCTTTAAAACCACATAATTCATCCGGACTGAATGAGCCAAAGGTGATAGAGACGTGGTTGCGCTTGCTTTCTCATCTTCAAGCACGATCTTCTTTTCACGAGCCAAGTCCATAACTTTTTCCTTGAAGACAAAGCACTTCTCTAGAGGGTGGCTCACAAGTCGATGGTATTTGCAGTAATTTGGATCATTCATTTTACCAGCTTCATTTGGCCGCTTCATCTCTGGAAGCTCAATGAGATTTAACTCGAGGAGTTCTTCAAAAATTGCTGGCACATCAGAATCCAGAAATGGGTACTCCTTCTCTTGCATTTCTTTTAAAGTCAACTTCCCACTTGGTTTATCTTGAAAAGAAGTGGATTTCGTACTCCGCTTCTTGCTCTCGTTCGTTGTGAACTTCACAGGTTATGTGTTGACATTCATAGCTTCTTTGTTTTCAGATCTGGGTTCAAACTTGCTCCATTTCCTGACTTCTTGCTTGTCGCTCCCTTTGTGAGGCTCATAGATAGGCACCCTTTCATTTCCAGCGGAGGCCATGCTTAACTCCATGTCATGAGCACGAGTCGCAAGTTCTTCAAATGTGCTAGACTTGATACCTTGCAAGATGTAGCGGAGTCCACAATTCATGCCTTGGATGTACATCTCTATGCCAGAAGCTTCACTAAGCCTTTCTTTGCAGTTGAGGCTTGCATTCCTCCCACGATTGATAAAGTTGATAACTGGTTCACCCTTTCATTGACGAGTATTTGTAAGTTCTATCATACTCATAGTACGTCTCGTGCTATAAAAGCGATTGAGGAACTCTTGCTCTAGTTGATTCCAGCTATCAATAGATCCAGCCTCAAGGTTTGTGTACCAGTCAAAAGCATTTCCTTTTAGTGAGCGGACAAACTGCTTAACGAGGTAATCTCTATAAGTCCTAGCATTTTTGCACGTCTCAACGAAGTGCGCCACATGTTGCTTTGGATTACCTTTTCCATCAAACTGTTGAAACTTTGGAGGTTGATAACCAGCAGGCATCTTCAACATATCGACCCTTGCAGTGTATAGTTTTGCATATGTAAGGGAGGACTTGGCAGCAACCTCATACTTGTTCTTAATGGTTCCTTCAATGAACTCTTTCAGTTGATCGATTGGAATTATCCCTTCAGATGAGACAGGGATAGCCTTAGCAGATGCTACTTGTCTTTGGGGAGAACACTCTGTGGAACTTCTTGGAGCTTTCCAGGTGCGTAGGTAGATTCTTCTTCCATCAAGATTCCCACCCTATCTGTTAGCTTGTCGATTCTAGCATCTTGATTTTGCATGCACTTGGTCAAGCCAGCGATTGCTTCCGTCAAGTTTGCCAACTGCTCCTCCACAGATGAAGTGTTTGTCACCATAGCTTGCATGATTGTCGTGGACGATGGAGAGTAGCATGGATTTTCACACAGATTGATCCTTGATTGGCTCACGCTATGTGGTGTAAGTGGGGAGGATCCATCACTTGAAGCATCATCATCTTCCTTCACAGCAGAGTGCTTGGATCCGGAGATGTCAAGCAAAGCAAGAGTTTTCTTGATCTTTTCAGCAACATCGCTTCCTCCTTGAGGTGCGTTTGTGGAAGATCTTGCTCCTTTTGAGGATGACGATCCGAAAACATGGGTTGATGCGGACGACACTTGGGGTGCTTGTTGTCCTAACGAGCTTGCTTTGCTCCTCGTAACTGGTCTAAAACTTCCAAAGGTAACATCGAGGATGCTTTCCACATTAGCATAGAACCTGGAATTAGCAGCCTTGGTGGAAGTTGAACTGGAGTTGATTTTCTTTGAAGTCATTTCAATGTTCTTGAACTTTAGTGATTGAAAAGTTGAGATGAGAGGTAGAGATTGTCCCACCGGGCGTGCCAGAATTTGTAGACAATAAATTACGTCGAAAAAATAAAATCACGATCGAAAGATATTGCAACAATCGTAGTATTTTATTTTAAATAATATGAGTGTACAATCTCTATGATTCCTCTGATTCTACTTTTCCAGTATAAATTCAAGGGCCTTTGAGCTTGATCTTGAATTTTAATTTGATTTATCCATCGCGAACATTTTGATTGTTGCCACGAATTTTGTCACGGATAAGTAGCCTTGATCTTGAATGTCTTGTATTTGATTTGACTTCGTTCTTGATCTTGAACTTGAATTGTTCTTCATTCTTGAGCTTGAACTTTATTTGTTCTATGTTCTTGAACTTGAACTTGAGTTCTTGAACTTGAACTTGGTTGCTTGAAGCCTGAAACTTGTGGAGAAATTTGCGGCGCTTGATCCACGAGCTCTCTCTTGCTTCTTGTTATAACTTCTGGTGTCTTTCTAAGGTTATGAAGACCCCTATTTATAGTTGTGGTATGGTCATGCTATATGTTATATGGATAAGATAAAACTAAAGACAAAAACATAAAAAATAATCTCAAGAAATAAATAAAATACATAAATATATAATTTAACTTATCATGTAGTAATCTTAATAAAAAAATTAAACTTTCATATTAAGTACAAATGGGAAGAAAAATTCAATTTAATTTATTATCGAAAATAATAATAGTTATGATTATTACTTAGTAGATTTATGACATATAATAAAAGAACTTCTCTGTTTAACTTTTGAACAAATTCAACACCATCCATTTAGAAAAACAACATAATATTCGTGTTATAGATAAAAACTAAATGGAAAATCAAAATATTATGGAACAAAAATTAATGTATAAAGAGGAGAATATATATAATGTGATTCTATCCCCACTTTAAATTTATTTGATAAAATTAAGTAAATAAATAATACTCAAAAATATATTAATAAATTTAATATCAAAATAATTATGAGAAAGTCATACAAGATAAAGTCAAGTTAAATTTCAAAAGTACTACAAAATTATATTAATTGTATTAAGCTAAACCGATAAATTAAAAATTCGTAGGAAAATATTATAATACTAAGTAATGGATAATACAATTAGATAAGCAATGAACAAAACAAATATAAATTTGTGGAAAATATAAAAATATAAGACTTATAATTAGAATTATGATGAGATAAGTAGTACATATACACATAACTAAAACCATAATAAACAAATAGTTATAAAGGAAGAATACTACAAAAAATAAATTTCAAGCGATAGTGTAAAAATGTTTATATAATTAAATTTCACATGTAGAAAATTTTAGTTAATAAATAAAACTCATAATTTCATAATGAAAAATTACAAAAATATAAAGATACTATTAGGATATTATACATAAGATAAGCATATATCATATATATAACACAAATTAATAATTATTAAAAATATTGGTAGGTTTTTTATAAAAATAAAAGGTATATCTCTTTATAATTTTGATGAATTCAAAATTATAATTTAGTAAAAAAATATTACATTATTTAAATTTTCAGTAAACGATAAAATGAGAAAACTAATCAAATATTATAGTAGAAAAGAATGTATGAAAAGAAGGGGGAGGGGGAGGGGAGATAAAGATAATGTTATGGTATTTATGTTTTGACTTAATTAAAAAATAAAAGATAAATAAATAAAACTCAAAAAAATTATTGATAAATTTATACCATTGAAGAATTTTGAACTGTGTAATATAAGTTTAACAAAGAACAAAAATATTTTCAGAGAAAAAAAAATATATCTATGTTATAACGAGAAGTAATATCAAAATATTAAGCCAATTGACAATTTAATAAAAAGTCACATTAGTAAATGTATATAGTATTAAGTACTTGCTAATTTAATAAAGAATAAATAATGAACAAACAATTTATTTGATTACTATATGATGTGTATCCTTTTATTTTATATAGACTTTGTTATATTTCTGCACACTATATTAAATAATAAAATAATAACAATGATTTATTAAAATAATATGATATATTAGATCATAATTTTATAAAATTAATATTCTGTCAAATTATCTGCGTATCGCGGGAATTCTAACACTAGTTAATTTTAAAAACAAAAAATACTATTATCAATTTGAGAGCAGCAATTTATGTTTGACTGAGATCTCAAAAGTGCTTCTGAAAGATCTATTTTTTTTTTCAGAACCCATTACTCTAAAATTTAACCAAACAACTCAATTCTCCAAAATAAGTAATTCTTTTTATTTATAAAAAAAACACTTTTGGCTTTCCAAAGATTGAGCACATATGCTATAAGTCATTCTCTAGTTTTCAATTGTCAATATATATTTTTCAAAATAAATATTTTTTCTCGAGAAATATACTTTCGTCACTTATTAACATAATTTTTTTTCTTAGTAACTATCTCAACTTTTGACTTCATATCATTGTCTAATCAATATATATCCATTAGACCATTATATTGTCAATAACTAATATATTGTTATAAATAGAATTTTATTTAGGGTAAATGTCTATATTTAGAGAGATTCTACGGTTTATTACTTGGTGGCTAAGTCACCCTCTCCCTATAAATAGAGGGTTATACTCCATTGTAATTCATCCAAAAATTAGATAAAAATTCTTTTATTTTACTATAAATAAGTATCTTACTTTATTTTTCTCTTTTAGATTCTTGACATTCTATAATTTGATTTTAAATACAAGCAAAGACAATAAATCTTGATTTTAACTCTAATGGAGTTTGAAAGAAATTATAACCACTCAAAGTGGTAAAATTTCTATATCTTGCCATGATCAAATTCAGGTATGATTGCGAGCAAAGAATTGAAAACCCGTCCCATTAAATTTGCTCCATTCTCATTCCCTTAAAAAAATGTGATAGCAATATGTAATAAGTCTGAAAGAAGACAAAATTATTACCATAAAGGTATCAATGGATGTGGACGTGGTAATAGACGAAATTATAATCGTCATTATCGTGGTAATGAGAATAATAAGGATTCTCAAAATAAGCCTACTCTATGAAGTTAATGTTTGTCATCGATTTGACATAAAATTTCGTAAAGCACATACAGATGACTATGGTCAATTCATGATGTGAATGTGATAACATCTGATTTATGAATACATATTCATTCTGGGAAGAATATGAACGTGCTAGTGGTAGTGAATATACCACGCACTCACCTCTAGAAGGAGGTTTGAGATGATATAAGAAAATAATGTCATTATTATGGCATGAATGGTCATTGGTCACGTACCTATTGTACGCCAAAATATTTTGGCAATGTGATTATTAAAAGACAACAGTAATGCAAGAAACAGATCTTGCATATAATTTTGACCATAACCATAATGGTATAACTTTCTCTTTAAAAGAGATATTCACCATATGAGTGTTGATGAATATACGGTACTACAAAATTAATTGAGAACTCTGCAAGAGCCAATTATACTATTTTGGAGAAACACAATTGATTACCAATAAGGTATTGTGTTGTAGTAAGTCTCAAAGAAACTTATTCAGTTTCCAAAGTATAGCGAAAGCGGTTGGTTATATTGAGACTATAAATAAAGAAAAGATTTAATATCTTCTATTACTACAATTTGTAGTGGGGTAATATGTATGTGAAAAGTTACCCGCTTTATTCTCCAGTTTGTAGTACACAAATAAAAGAATACCACAATAAAGTGGATGTTTATTGATATAAAAACCCATATCATAATAAACTTGGAGTTTATTGATAATTGCACACGTCATGGTGTAAACATGAACTTTATCAATATTCATAATTTATCCTGTTGGCATAACTAGTTTAGCCATATCAATTTAAGTATGATGTGCAAAAATAGAAGAGAGTCCATATGGGTAAATATTAAAGAACTAGAAAGTTCTTTACTAGAAAGTTCTTTACGACTCTTATGTTGCCTGTTCTCATTAATTAATATACCAACTAAAATTGGGATTGAATCCATGAATGCTGGAAATATCAAAGGTGAATATGGGTCCATTCACCTGCCATGTATACCACATAAGAAGCATTTATGAGATGGTTATATGTGCGATTATTATTAACCCGCAACATGGTGTTTGCGAGGTAACTTGCTCAATAATTTGATTTAGAGCATAATTTCCAGATTTTTTATTCAAGATAGTTTATCTTGATAAGTTGGTTTACATCACAGCTGGTTTAGCAAAATAATTTATTCAGTGCCTCCACTTAATAGCCAAACTATTGCTTATGAGAACAAAGTTATCTATATCAGTTTGATATAGGTTATATACGAAAGTACATTACATTCTCTCCTCACAAATGGTTTAGGGTCAGAAACCAAATAATTCCATCTTATTATTATTGATGTGCGGTGTATATTTTGATTAACACCATAACGTACAAAGATGGATCTTCAAAGTTGAGGAAGCAAGTTAGTTTTTCTAACATGAGGGGGAGACATGATAAACAATTGAGAAAAAGTTACGTGGAGTGAATTATCATTTGTACATTTAGATCCTCGAATAAGATAATATGAACTTGAAGTTCATAAAAAGATAATTCATTTGCAATATATTGCAAAGCATGCCAGACGCATTTGCTGACCCAAAGAAAGCAAACATATTCTCATTGCAAATGCTCATATTAAGTCCTAGAAGGACAAAGTCTATGGTACGCTTAAAGCGCATAGACAGATCAGTTTCAAATAAACTTCTTGATAAAGAAGATGAGCAAATGATCATAAATTAGGAGGCAAGTGATCTAGAAGATCACATGACATAACACTTCATAAAATCTCATGATACCTGAGAATATGAATGAAGAGATCTCTATGTTATGTCATTATGAAAATATATTGAAACTGATATAAAATGTTTGTCGACGACATCTACGATAGCGCTGGATGAGGATTTTAAGTTTGTCGAATACAAACACCAAAATATTGGCCAAATAGAAAAGACACAATTCAAATAGATTTGGTTTCATATGAAAGACATGTAGTTTTGAACATGTAGTTCAAACACTTGAAAGTATAAAGTCAATAGTATGTGCAATCAGTTTTCGATATCTTATATGTCTAGCATGACATGAAAACTTGATATGCATCTAAAGTCTATTATATGACTTATATGACTTAACAATCCCTGAAGGATTTAAATTGTTTAAAGCATATAGAATTCATGGTCATGAAGTACTGCATCCTCAGTGCAATTTGTGCACAAATGTATCTTGCTATAACTATAGGCATGATAATATGATAGCAAGAGTTTTCACCTCTATGTGAAGATATTGAAATGACGATTCCAACAAGATCATATGAAGACAATACATCTATTAGGGATGATGATTTCAAGGTGAAATAAATACGTTCAAGTTAATATGGCCGATTTGTTTATCAAATCTCTACCAACGATATTTTGAAGATGGTGCACAAGATTGGAATGCAAATGTTCAAAGATATGAATTGATGCTCTCATCAGGGGGAGTTAATACGCGTTGTACTCTTTTTCCCTTACAAGGTTTTGTCCCATTGGGTTTTCCTTGCAAGGTTTTTAACGAGACAACCAAAAGGCGTATTTCTAAACATGTGTACTCTTTTTCCTTCTCTAGAATTTTTTTCCCACTGGATTTTATTTTAGTTAAGGTTTTAACGAGACACATTATCTGTTGAATAGACATTCAGGGGGAGTGTTATAAATAGAATTTTATTTATGGTGAATGTCTATATTTAGAGAGATTCTAGGGTTTATTACTTGGTGGCTAAGTTACCCCTCCCTATAATTAGAGGGTTCTATTCCATTGTAATTCATTCCAAAATTCAATAAAAACTCTCTCTCCTTTCTCCTACTCTTCTTCTTCATTTATTGTTTTATAACATACATAAAATTCTTATCAAAGCTACATTTGATTTGCTAACACTGTTATCCATCATTTCTTTCCGTAAGTATTTTCTGCTCATCAACCACACAATTTTTTTTTTAGAATTTATTTATCAAAATAACT
This sequence comes from Nicotiana attenuata, assembly GCF_001879085.1. Classification (NCBI taxonomy): domain Eukaryota; kingdom Viridiplantae; phylum Streptophyta; class Magnoliopsida; order Solanales; family Solanaceae; genus Nicotiana; species Nicotiana attenuata. The sequence continues at coordinate 14,070,656 of NC_031997.1, forward strand.
TATGTTTTTTAAACAATATATCCTTAAAATGATCTTTTGTTTTTTCGTCTTTTAAAATGATTTTCGTCTTTTTACAAACAAAAAATTGTACTTGTTAAACCCGCCTCCCCCCNNCCACAAACAAACAACACACACACGACTACTACT
>NC_031997.1:14070822-14076763 GCF_001879085.1 Nicotiana attenuata
ATTCGTACTTACGTTAAACCCGCCTACCCCCCCCCCCCTCAACAAAAAAAGAAAAAACACCAACCTCGACCACGCTACTTTGTCATTAGAACCATTACACCTTGGGTCGGGTTCAGTCTGCGAAATTAGGTGCAACAATGGCAGACGCTCTCATCGAATTGAATGAACTTCTCATCTCCAGAAAGGTTTGATTTTTTATGAGCCTAAATGCCTAATGCTTCCTATTGAAATGGGTACCAACTTTATTTCTTCATAATTTATCTATTCTTTTGTTATCCTTAGTTAGAAAATTTTTGTTGTAAATTTCAGTTTTATTCCAATTCTGGAAATATGTCATACTTATTTATATATTTATTAAATTGATAGGATACTTTAACAACTGAAGAAAGTAAACTACTAAACTCATGGAAGCAATCTGCTGTAAGAGATTTTGGTATTGGTGCCGCTGGTGCTTCCATTGCCACTTGGTTAGGTACAAATCCTGCATAATTACTTGTCAACTTATCATTGGATAATTCTTTGTTAACTTTAGTCAAAATATTGCATATATGCCTTTTCTTTTACCTCTGAATAGTTAAATGGGACTGAAAGTTTTAGTTAATCAAAATCGATTATTGATCTACAAATATTCGTTCAGTTATTTCAGGATAGTGTTTTTCTTTGTTCCTTTGATTTCTTTTTTTCTTTTTTTTTTTTGGTCTATAGTTCGTTTTAGTGGATAATCCCCCTAATACTTTTCATCGTTCGTGATTCCATTACTAGATTCTCCATCCTGCCTACACTAAAAAAAAAGGAAAGGAAAGTGACATTTTTGGATTTTTATGATTAGTATTTTTATAATGGTTTGAACTAATCAGTATAATTTTATTGTGCCATATTTTGCTACACCGCTGCTTCTTTCTTCTCGAAGGCTGTTCCATCAACTCTTGTTGAGGTCAGAAACATTAGGATAGGGTGATGACTGGTGTCAATTTTAGCCTTAGAAAGTTAGCTAAACGGGGATATAGTGTGCACCCACTGTTCGTTCTGATTGTGTTGATCTCTAGGCTAAACTCTAGTAGTTCAATTTGTAATAAATATGGAAAATGTTCAAATTTACTCCTGAACTTTGCGAAATTAGTCATATATGCAATCCGTTAAAAGTTTGCTTCAAAGGGACATCTCGTTATGGAAAGTGTTCAAATTTACTCCTGAACTTTGCGAAATTAGTCATATATGCAATCCGTTAAAAGTTTGCTTCAAAGGGACATCTCGTTTGCCCAAATGTATCATATATGTCCTTCATTTCTAGCAAAACTCATATTTTATTATGCTGGCCTTTTTAAATTGCCATCTAAATGAGACAAGTGGATAAAGAAAAGGAAAAATGTCCCAAATTTACCCCTGAACTTTTTCCAAAAAATACTCATCAATGCTCCCTAACCCCCACCACCATAGCTAGTGACCAAGAAGAGCTTCCTCCACCCTAAGCAATGGTGAACTTTTTAAAATTCTAAAGTTTTGCAAATGGACCGTGCAAGTTGGATTTCCACCTCTCCCTATCCCCCTAGATTTATGAGAAATAAGTCTTGAAAATGGCAGATATTATCAGCTCTATTGGAAAAAAATCTCCAACTTGCAGTAGTCATAGAAAGGTTTGCGTGCCAATTTTAGATACCATATCATTCTCAACTATGTGTATTTTCAAGTCAATTTTACAAGAAATTGTTTCAACAATGGATATGATACGACCTGTCAAGATGCACTGTCTCCCATCAATGGTGAATAGTCCAAAAAGGCCCAAAACAAGTAAGGTTAAACTTTGTCGCTGTAATGATATTGTAGAGCCTTCATATGGGTTATGTTCAAACCTTAGACGTTAGAAGATGAACATTTTCATGTTATCCCCGAAGATGAGGTCTTGTTGCCGGAAAATCGAGGAAGAGAGAAGACGATGGTTGGGATTGAAGGGTGGCTTGAGAGAGGTCGCGGAGTAGTTGTAGTGGCGACATATAGGTGGAGGATGGCATCAATCCTGGTTGCTTGGAGGAAATGGGTGTGGGGTCCAACCCATTACATATTGAAAGAAAGAAGTTTATCATTTGGTAAGAATTTCAAAGGTTTGCAGCAACCATAGATTTGGCCAACCTGACAATAGATCGGCTTATATTGCAATTTTTGAAATTCTATCTTTTGCTTATATCACTGATGATACCGGCAGTGTATTTTACTCCTATAAATAGTAGATTCCATTTGTAATACGCCAATTCATAAAAAGCACATTCTGAAGAAAAAATTTAGAGTTTTGAGTGGCTTTGTAGTGAAGATATTTCGTGAGTGTATAGCCTCAAGGACTGTTTGGACCCACAAAATGCTCACATAAATATTCACAGTCAAATAACGAGAATAAAATAGAGAAATAAAGAATCGTGAATGAAAATGTGGAAACCGACGCAAGAGGAGCGAAGAAGGATACATGGAGGCCTGCAACTGTTCATAGTTCTACAAAAGGCAGTATCTGGAGCAATATTAGTAAGCTGTGGAATGAATTTTAACAACACACAAGACTGAAGCTGGGAAATGGAAGTAAAATCAGATTTTGGACTGGACTGAAGTATGGGCGGGGAAGTGATGTTAAGTACCAGATTTCCAAGCCTATATAATTTCTCATATTAGCAAATATGGACATGCTGCCGAGTTTTTTCTCCGCAAATGGCTGGCAATTAAACTCCAGAAGAGGTTTTAATGAATGGGAGATGGAAGAAGTGGGACAAATACTCCAATTGTTGAGTACAACAGTGATATAGGAAAACAAGGAGGATCGATTGGTATGGACAGCAAGTAATGATATGCTATACTTTGTCAAAAGCTGTTATAACGTTCTCCAGAAACAATCTGATTCTTATGATTCTAATTGGCCTTGGAAAATGTTATGGAGAACCAGAGCGCCTACCAAAGTGGCTTGTTTTGGGTGGGTTGCTATCTCCTACGCAAGATAATCTACAAAAATGAGGATATAGTTGAAGTAACAGGTGCTATTTATGTGAAGAGTTGGAAACTTTTAACCACCTGTCTATCCACTGTAAAATTGCTAAACAATGGTGGGAGCTCTTCTTGAATCTGTGTGGTGTTTCTTGGACTATGCCTTCAGACATAAAATCATTACTGTTTAGCTGGCGAGGGCAGAAGACAATAAGAAGTAAGAAGCAGCTTTGGAGGGACCATTCCTTTATGCATCTTCTGGACTATTTGGGAAGAAAGAAACAATGCTTGCTTTGAGAATAGGAGGACACATCTTTAGAATTAAAAGTAATTGTATGCAAAAATTATTTGTTTGGTGTAAAGGACGTTTAGTTGAGAGTGTGGATCAGTATTTAGAGTTTTTGGATTCGTTAGGAAACTTGTAACTGAAGTTCTGTTGTTGTAGGTGTTTGGCTGCTCTAAATGTAACCTTTTGTACCATCTTGGTACATTTATTAATAAAATCTTTACCTTATCAAAAAAAAAAAAAAAGAGGAGCGAAAACAATATCACTATAGTGAGACGAATATACTTCACACTCGAGTTTCACAAAAATCCTCGAGGCTATACAAGGATATCCTCTTGAATAACCTCTCTGAAAAGGTGCTCAATGCTCTTAATGTTTTGCTTCACAGATGTGCTTCATTTTATGAAATTGTGTACGCTACAAATGAAGGGAAACATCATATTTCTACGAGTAAAATAACCTGCCGATGTCATCAGTGACATAGCAAACAATAGAATTTCAAAGGTTGCGATGTGAATAGATCTATTGACCATTTAGCCCAATCTATGGTTACTGCAAACCTTTGAAAATTTTGCCAAATAATAAATTTCTTCCCTTTTTTCAATTGTAATGGGACTGGACCCCACGAATCTCCCACTCTAGTCCTGTGCACCTGAAGGAGTGCATTACAAATTGAAAGGATTATCATTGGGTGTATAGTCTTGAGGATTTTGTGATACTCGAGTGCAAAATGTATTTGTCTCGCTATAGTAATATTGTTTTTGCTCCTCTGGGGCCTTGATTTTTCCCTTTGTTTAAAAGGGTTTTCTACGTTTTTATTTTCAGTGCCCTAATTTTTCGGTTTCGTTCCCATTATTTGATTGTGAATATTTCTGTGGGTATTCTGCAATTCCCAACAATGGGTTCATTTGATGATAGTTTATTTAAAAGAATGGGGATTTTCCAACATTGTCCAAATTTACACCATGTCGCCTGCCTAATTATAAAAATGGGGGCATGGATGGCTAATTTCGCAAAATGTGGGGGCAAATTTGGATTTTGTTCCCACATGTCTCACTTAGGTGGACCTTTAAAATTTTCAGCATAGATAGTATGCACTATGCTGCTGGAGTTCCATTAGAAATGAAGGGCGTATATGATACGTTTGAGTAACAATGAAGTTCTTTTTTAAGAAACTTTTAATGAAAGACATGGATGACTAATTTCACAAAGTTTAGGGATATATGCCGCTCAGAGAAGCAATTTCTTTTCTTTTTTTTTTCTTTTCACTTCTCTGCTGTATTGCTTTAGCTCTGTGATTATCTTCTTCCCTCCCTATATTTATTGTTCATTAAAGCACCTAACACTATTATTTCAATTTGTTTTTGTTGTAGTTACTCGAAGGCTGCATAACCTACTCCGCATCAATCTTGCAGTAGGTAAATCAAAACTCACCCTCATCCTCAACCTTATTCTAGTGGACAGGGAGTTGTCTTTCTCGTGTTCTTCTCTTTTACTCTTACATATTGGGCACCAACAACTATCTATCTGTCTGGTATCTGTTTTTGTAAATTCTGAAATGCTGAGTAAGCAGTTGATGCCTGTCAAGCGCTCAATTCAACTACATATTTAGCTTTTCTTAAAAATAAAGTCATAAGTAATGCAAGAATTAAAAGCTAAAAGAAGAATTCAACTCCAAGTCACTTAGTTGTGATCCTTCTTATTTTTATTAATTAATTATTCATTTGTTGTTACTTCTTGGTGGAAATCTCTTCTCTTCTCACATGATCGTGCAGTTTTATTACAAATATTAATTCAATCATGCAGTAGATTGTAAAGGCAGTGCCAATGGTTGACTAGCCAGATTCATTTTTTTAAAAGTTGTTAAGATTTTGGATTGATGATTGAAATGTTCTGTATTTTTACGTGTCAAGAAGTACCCTAACAGCCTTTTCATGAATAAAGAAAAATAAACTGACATGCTTATTTCATGTTTAGTTGCAAAGGGCTTTTGCAACTTTGGAGACTTGTAAAATCTCTCACTCTACTGCCAATCTTAGTATGTAGGACACTGATTTCTACTCCAAAACAGACATTCATGTTAGGTTGCTTGTGTATTGCTTATATTTTCAAACTTTCTATCTCCAGGTGCTGGTTGGTTCTATGGCAAGTGGAGATTTGCCAAGTCTTTGGATTCAGGTGTTGAACTTATTCTCTCTCAGCATGGAACTCGTCTGCAAAAGGAGTTGGGGGAAATGTAGGTCCTCAAAAACACTTCTTAAACTTTTTTATTTTTGGGCTAAATAATGAGGTGACTTGTACCCCTAAAGATGAAGTGCGACACAGTCAAAATATATGCATGACTTAGCATGGTGAAACTTAACCTTGAGCACTTGAATAATCGCACAAACTCTGGTTATCAAAAAACAGTCGCACTTGCTCCACTTTAAGTTGAAGTTCCAACTTTCTTTTCAGGTTTTCTGAAAAAGGTGGCCCCTTTCATTCATAAAAAGAGATCAGGAACTTTTAACTCAAATTTAAGCAATGTGCTCCGTATGGCATCTTAAATACTTTTCAATATCTTATTCTCAAAAAATAACAAAAGGCCCATGCCTGTAGAAAAGAAAAAGTTCAAATTATTCAAAGAGTTCAACTGCTACCTCAATAGCTTTTACAAGTTAAGTAATGTAAAATTGGGTTGTTTTGGGGGGGGGG
>NC_031997.1:14076783-14101484 GCF_001879085.1 Nicotiana attenuata
GGGGGGGGGGGGGGTAAGATTTGCAAGATTATTACTTGCCTGAATTTAATTGTTCACAGGTGTTAACGTGAAAGATATTTAGCAAAGAAAGCAGGTTATGGGGGTTCCGAATTATTTTAATATAAGATAGCTGAATTAATTAGATGTCGTAAGATGTGCATTACAACATCTTTGCATCAAGGTTCCCTGAAATAATTTGAATTAAAAAGATGTGCATATTAATATGGGTTACTTGAGAAGTTGAAGTTTACCAACCCTGTAAAATATGAAGAATGATGTACTATGAGGAGGAAACTAGAATATATCTAATCATGTAAAGTGTTGGATCAATAATAAATACTATATGGTTTATTATTAGTTATGTATCAGTTTGTGGAGGTCAAGTTTCATCTTTTAAGCTTGATCAGTTGGCCTGATCGTACTAACAAGTCATACTTGTCACCATTAGTGTTAGAGTGAGGTACCATGTCAAAATGTCGGAACTAATTATCAATCTAAATAATATCCTTGGTGACAGCTACCTTTATAACCCAAGGGAGCAACATCAAGAATTTCAAATTACTTTATAGTTCTGGATATTTGAATGAGAAAGATGCTAAACCTTTGACAAAGACAGAATATGTCATGCTGTTCCCATCTGATAAATAGTTGTATACTCAAGATCTATATCCTTGAGTAGCCTTAGTACTCGATAACTTGGGGCATAGGTACATCTTTATCTCTCTGAGCTATTTGTCTGGATTCAACTTGCGGTAGGGACACATTTACTGGTTAGTTATGCTACGCTTGTATTCTCTCAATTTTCTTCTTCTTTTGCCACTTTCTTTGGCTTCAGTTCAGGATAAGAATGATTGAGAAATGTGTAAGTTGTCCTCGAGCGTCAAACTTTAAAATATGCCATAATCTAGAGTACGACCAGAGTTTCTTAACTTCAAATACACACACACACACACACACACACACACACACATATATATATATATATATATATATATATATATATATATCACATCTATTTCCACCAAGTATAGAAATATGTTCACACTCGACGCGTTGAAATACATAAATAGTGTGCATGGAAAATATTTTAAAAGAACATTGTTCAATAGACTGTTAGAGCATTGTTCAAATAATAAAATATTTTAAAAGAATATAAGGTGTCTTTAAATTAAAAGGATGTGTCCTATCCATTATTTTGTAACCACGAAGTAATATATCACGGCAAATGGTCTTGTTTTTTAATTGAAACTTCTTTATTCTAGCGTTACTTTTGGCTTACCAGAACTTCTTCAATTTTCACCATCCCTCACGTTTTCTTTCTTGTCTAAAAGATCAAGTTGAGAGTTCTTGTTTTCTTATTAGTATTTTTCAGCTATTTGCTTAGTATAGAAATTTAAAAGCTTGTCATATCCACTATAGCTATTTGCATTTAACCCGTAGCAACCTCGATAAGGAGAGGGAGCAAATATCGCTTTTAGGAAAGCGTTTTGGACGTTTTTCAAGGCTTTATGTTATTTGTGTTCTTCTTTATATATTTCTCCAACAATTTAAAAGCGATATTTATTATGAAAATATTCACTAATTTGGAGAATTAAGAAGTTTAGTAAATGGATCACCCAAATCGCTAAACTTCTTAATTCTCCATAACAGTGAATATCTTTTAGTGCTTGAGCAAACCAATGTGTTAAAGTGGCTGGATAATATCATTTTCGGTTTAGGCACAAGTGAGTTATGGTTCTAATCTTAGTAACACCAATAACTTTGTCTACATTTTAAAATATTTACACTAGTGGGAAGTTAAAATCTACTAGATACTTCCTATAATGCATGATATTAGGAGTAATATTTCAGACTAGTGGGGTATTGCTGTATAGTTTGTGATTTTGAAGTGAAAAATGATAAGGAGACTTCAAGAAAAAATCAATTGGGGCATGGGACTATTGAAGAATCTGCAAATGGTGTTGCCGAGCCAAATTTCAGCTATGCATAGCCCAACTAATATTGGCAAATCAGCCAGCGCCCCTGTAGAGCCAATTTCTGGCTATTCATAGGCAGAAACTGCCCAAGATACGAATGAAGTTCTAGTGCTTCAAAGTCTCTTTTGTCTCTGCTGTTAGAGTTAGCAGGGACTTAAAATTTAAGAAGAATCCTTATACTTTTATCATTATTATGGTTATTTCAAAAGTTAAATTCCAACGGACATGACTATTTAGAAAGAGAGGTATATATTCTAAATAGTTGCAGGAATTAACTACCAACACTCTCCATTTAAAAGTGTTGTTTCACTTCAAATCAACAATGTTTCCAGACAATTGGTAATAGGCTTTTTATATTCCAGAAGAGCATTGGTTGCTATTCCGAAAAGTCATGCAATCACTCTCTTGAATTCTCCAAAACAGGAAATATCTTCGTCATAGTAAAATATCGCTTTTAGATTATTGGAGAAGTATATGAAAAATAATATAAAATAAGCAAGAACTCTCAACTTGATCTTTTTGACAAGAAAGAAAATGTGAAGAATGGTGAAAATGGAGGAAATTTTCTGGTGAGCCAAAGGTAACGTTGGAATAAGAAGTTTTTAATTAAAAAACAAGGCTACTTGTAGTTATATACTACTTAGTGATTACAGAATAATGATAGGGTACATCCTTTCAATTAAAAGACACCTTATACTCTTTGTAATGTTTTATTATTTGAACAAATTTCTAACATAAACTAATCAAAAAGAATGCAAGATTATATAGCCATGTTCTGGATGGTGCTGTCTTTTAGCACTTCATGTTTGAAGCCTAGTCCTCTATTTATGCTTGTCTGCTGCTTAAATCTGGTTAAAGACTCAAATCTGTTCCCTTTTTATCAAGTACCTTTGTATTCTGATAGATACAGTCCTTGCTATTTTGGCTAAGTTATGTACTAGCTGGGTGAAATGACCTGTGTGTGTAGAGGGCGAGGCAAAAGAAATGATAACAACTCCAAATCTTAAGCGAGTAGAAGAGAGCAAGATTCTAACAAGTAAAAAACTGTTTGAATTCGAAAAATGGTTTGAATCTGGAACGTGTTTAAAGCTGGAACGGCTGGATAAAGAAGGAAAAATGGTCTGTAGATAACTGGAGAAAATGGGTTTGAATCTGGAAAACAAGGGTTATTAAAAAGAGAGAGAGAATGTCCAGAAAAACATTTTCCTGCCAAACTACAAAAAATTTAGTAAAAACCATTATTGTATGCCCTCAACTTTGGGTGCAAGACACGCTTTCTGCCGTGTCACCACCTGGTGCCTAATGGGTACATTTTGAATGGGCTCGAGTGCTCAATAGGCCAGGAGCTCATTTTAGGTGTTCAGATGAAATCTTTTTACAACTTCAACTGTCTATGTATTTGGCCAAAAGAAAATGATTCACTTTCAGGACATATTCCCTAGAAGTGGAAAGATTTTAATAAACTTCTCTTGAAATAAATCTTTGATACTTGTGGAATTTTGTGTATCTTGTCATCTTGCTCCTACATGTGAATAGTATCATGGTAATTTCTTTTTCTTTTCATCCCATGTATGAACTAGTGATGTAGTATTCTAACAAGATAGAAGTTGGGATATCAGCGTGATCCATTTTAACATTTACTGATGTGTATTTTCTCATGATAGAATGTTGAGGAAGTACCAGCGTAATCCGCCTGTATTACAGCATGTCTGCAAATACTTTTACTCTGAAAATGTTTATGATGATGATTCAACAGACCAGCCAAAACCAAGATGGCGTTTCCGGAGTACCTATGGGGAAATTTTTTCTTCTCATAGGATGGATGGTGATGACTCCTCCAGTAAGAAAACCCATTTGGAGAATACTGATCCGAGGAACACTAATCTTGAGAGAAAGCAAGTTAATGTGAGTACTCCTTTGCTGCTCTTTTATATAACATTGAAGAAGATCAAAGGATATTGGGGCCAGGAGGTCTTCCTGTTTGTGCAAGGACATAGTAGGATCGGGGACAAGATAAACCAAATATGCACATGATTGTAGAATTAATGACAAGTATCAAATGGTGGTTATCCTATCTTTATGCAGGCTGCCCTCTCCGGCAGAGTTATTGAGTAAATTGGGGGCTCTCTGTTTAAATGAGTATAAAAAATCATTGCTTCCGTTGTCTGTCAAAAATAAATCATTTTAGTCTTCATTATAGTAGAATCATTTTGAGTTACTTTTACTAGGCTTTGTATTGAAAATTGTAGATAAATGGTGCTGCTGCTGCTCCTCTAGAGTCAACTGAAGACCCATTTGATTGCATACTCGGACATCAAGTGAGTGCCGAAGAGAGTCGTCGTCCTGATGCACCTAGCGCGCTTCCTAGGAGGCATAATCATAGCCACAGACGGTCTCAAGGCAGGCGTCGGAGACATCACCATGAGAACATGGAAGGTTGAGCTTTTTAGTTGGCCGACCTCGGCAAATTCAGATGAAACTGATCTGTTACTGGGATCAGTCTTGCATGCCCTGTTAAATGTAATATGTGCAGCAAATCTCTACATGAACTGACATTACCTCAAGGCTGGTTGTATAAAATTATGGTTGTAGAATAAGATTACAAGAAAGTCCTCCGTCGGATAACAATGTCCCTGTGAACTGACTTTTTAAAACTAAGATATTCTGGAAGGCAGTGGCGCAAGATTCGAACTCGATGGATAATAAGCGCACCCTACTGCTCTTTAACACTTGAATGTCATGTTTTTTGTCAGACGGAGGAGTTTGAAATCATGATGCGAGTGTAACCTACACATTATTCGTTGCGCTCTTACTATTGGACCAAAATCATATGGGTTTCTTTATCTCTCCTTATCGTATAGATTTATGAAAATTTAAGGGTCTTTTAATATATTTTGACTTTAGGCCACCAAATTCGTTGAGCCGCCCCTGTTGGGCAGAGTAACAAGCGCTGCAAATTTTTTGAAGTAAAAGATGTTCTGACAATTATTTCTTTATCAAACACACATAATGAAATTCATTTTTTTAGAATTTATTGTAATATGGATTATAGCAACTATAATATTGTAAGGGTCCGAATTAACAACCTTCATTTGAGCTGAAGATGCAATGTGTAGGGAAATGGTGTACACCTAATCAAAAGAGATTTTTACTTAGCTATACTAATTTTGAGACTTATTTTTCTTCACTATTGAGGTTTTAACTTAATAATAAGTTGATATACAATTTATTAATTTTATACAAATTAGTATTAATTGAGTATCCTTTGATTGTAGCCTTTTAATTTGGTAACCGAGTATCACACATTTCAGTAATTTCCCTCCCCTCTCTCTCTCTCTCTCTCTCTCTCTCTCTCTCTCTCTCTCTCTCTCTCTCTCTCTCTTCTTTAGATCTTCTATGCTTCTCTTTACTTTTCTTCTTCTTCTTTAGAGAATTCAATAATGGATTTGACGTCGTAGCCTGTCACCAGCGAACCAGTCCTGTCACGACCCGGATTTCCCTCCGTAGGATGGCACCTAGTCTCTAAGACTAGGTAAGCCTAACACTTACGAAATTAATAGATGAATTCAACCAGCAACTGATAAATATGAAATAGAAATCTTTATACATAACTTACAAACCCAAAACTGGTAGTACAAGTCATAATCTCTACTGAGTTTGCTAGAAAATCCCTAAATACAACTTTTCGGAATAGAATTAAACAGTACAAGTAAAATATCATAAGGTAACTCCGAGGCCTGCGAACGCGACGGTAGGTTTACCTTGAGTCTCCATAGCAATGCTCGACTAGCTAGCCAATAATCAACAATAACCGAGGCACCTAGATCTGCATAAAAATATGCAAAAGCGTAGTATGATTACACCACAACGGTACTCAGTAAGTATCAAGACTAACCTCGGTGGAGTAGTGACGAGGGGCAGTTAAGACACCTACCAGACTAAACAATATGAGCAAGTGTGAAGGTGAACTAACAGAGAAACAATATTAATATAAGGCTAAGTAAGATAAAGTATACAAAACAATACTTGCAATGATACACTAGCAACAACGATATTTATCAGGAAGCAGTCAGGTAATAATGCTGTAGAGTAAGCTGATCACAGTCTAAGTCTATGATGACCCAAAAGGTCATCACTTGTTTTAGAAATAAATTCTATGTTCCGAGTCCTTGAAACCTCTTTTTTGTCTCACCTCGATTTGCGTGCGCAGTTTGGGCGCATCCGGAAAGCCATTATGTAAAAATTTGTGAAAAATAATAAATTTTGCTTTTAAAATGAATTTAAGTTGACTTCGGTCAACATTTTAGGTAAACGGACCCGGAGGGTCCGTAGGAAAATATGGGACTTGGGCGTATGCCTGAAATCGAATTCCGAGGTCCCAAGCCCGAGAAATAAATTTTTTAAAGAAAATTGTTTTCTAGAATATATATGAGTTTTTGGAAATGAAATGTGTTTGGAATTCGATGGTATCGGGCCCGTATTTTAGTTCCGAAGCCCGGTACAAGTCTTATATGTGATTTAAGTTGAGCCTGTAAAATTTGGTAAGAAACGGAGGTCATATGACGTGATTCGGAACCTTAGTTGTAAAATTTGAAACTTTGAAAGTTCTTGAGATTTTCTTTGATTTTGATGCTAAATTCATAGTTGTTGATGTTATTTTGGTGATTTGAATGCACGATCAAGTCCGTATGATATTTTTAGGTTAGTGTGCATGTTTCGTTTGGAGCCCCGAGGACTCGGGTGAGTTTTGGATTGGCCACGGAGTGAAATTTGGACTTAGGAATTTCTGGTGTGTTGCAGGCCTGCAGGCTTCGCAATTGCGAAGCCTGGCTCGCAAATGCGAATAGTGGCCTGGGCTGCCTTGGTCGCAAATGCGATGTAATTGTCGCAAATGTGACATCGCAAATGCGAAAGGTAGTATCGCAAATGCGAAGAGGACTGTATTCCTCAGGGTTCGCAAATGCGAACCCCTGTTCGCAAATGCAAAGTTAGCAGTCTGAGGGGTTCGCAATTGCGAACCCTGGTCGCAATTGCGACACTGCAACCTGCAAAATATAACTTAGACGCATTTCAATCATTTTTCAAACCCTTTCAAAACCTAAACACTCTTGGGCGATTTTTCAAAGACAAGTACTCTTCCAAATCGATTGTAAGTCATTTCTAACTCGTTTTTATTAATCCTTAACATCTTTTCTCATGATTTCAACTCAAAATCAAAGGTTTTCACGGGGAGAATTGGGTGTTTTGGGTAGAACTTAGGTTTTTCAAATTTTGGAAATTTGGACCTCGATTTGAGGTCCGATTTCAAAACAAATTATATATTTGAGTTCGTGGGTGAATGGGTAATCGGGTTTTGGTCCGAACCTTGGGTTTTGTCCATGTGGGCCCGGGGTTGATTTTTGACTTTTTGGGAAAAACTCTAGAAAATCTATTTTCATGCATTAGAATTGATTCATTTAGCATTTATTGATATAGTTAAGTAACTTGTGGCTAGATACGAGCGAACTGGTGGTGAAATCAAGAGGTAAAGCGATAGTTGAGGCTTGAATTGTGTTCATGGCATCGAGGTAAGTGTTTAGTCTAACCTTAGCTTGATGGATTAGGAGTTGTATTTTATTTGCTATGTGTTAATTGTGGAGTACGATGTATAGGCATGGTGACGAGTATCTATACGTCGGTGTCAAGCATGCCCATGAGTCTTGTATTGTAATTGTTGTGACTCCGTCTGGTTTATTCATGCTTAATATATTGTTGTTCTATTATTGTTCCCTTGCCGGGATGTTGTTATATTATTGTTCCCTTGCCGGGATGTTGTTGTTATATTATTGTTCCCTTGCCGGGATGTTGTTGTTATATTATTGTTCCCTTGCCGGGATGTTGTTATTATATTATTGTTCCCTTACCGGGATATTGTTGTTGTCTTATTGTTCCCTTGCCGGGATTCTTCTATGATTGGTGTTGAAATATGAAAAGTTTTGAAATATGAAATGGGAGCGGGTTGCACTCCTGCAACGGTAATATATGAAATGGGAGTGGGTTGCACGCCTGCAACAGTAATATATGAAATGGGAGCGGGTTGCACGCCTGCAACGAGATATATGAAATGGGAGCGGGTTGCATGCCTGCAACGAGATATATGAAATGGGAGCGGGTTGCACGCCTGCAACGGTAATATATGAAATGGGAGCGGGTTGCACGCCTGCAACAAGAAAGAAATGAAAGTAAATACTGTGTTTGTTTTCCTCAATATTGTTGGCAACTAAATTATGGTTTCTCTACATTCCTACTTAGTATTTTGTTGTTATCTGATAGTTGATACTCCCCGTAGCATGCCTTCCCCTCCCCATCTTTAACTGTCAATATCTGCTTTTATTTTTCCGCTGTATATGATTTAACTGCACAGGTTTATTTGGTAGTCTGGTCCTAGCCTCGTCACTACTTCGCCGAGGTTAGGCTAGGCACTTACCAGCACATGGGGTTGGTTGTGCTGATACTACACTCTGCACTGTGTGTAGATACTGATACCGGAGCGTTTGGACCGCAGTGAGGGTGCTGTCTTCAGTTCATTTAGGCGACCCGAGGTAGTCCTGCAGGCGTCCGCAGGCCTTGGCTTCTCCTCCTATCTTTCTCTATTGTTTCATTTATGTATTTCTGAAACAGTTTGCATTTATTTTTCGGACCTTTATTTGTAGTAATCTTAGACAGTCTGTGAAATTGTGACACCAAATTCTGGGTAGTATTGTACGTCAGATTATGTAGCAATGTTTGGTTAAACTATTAAGTTTCCGTCTTCCGCATTTCTGGTTATTTAATTATTTTCCGCTGTTTAATCACTTATTACTTTGAATTGTTGAACATGCTTAATAAAAAGGGTAATGAATTTATAATACTCGGCTTTCCTAGCTTTCACGAGTAGGTGCCATCACGACTCCTGAGGGTGGGAAATCCGGGTCGTGACAAAGTCTGATGAAACCAAATAGAGGAAAACCAACAACAACTCAATCAGAATAACCACTTTCACACCAGATCTGTTCAAGCATTTCCACGAGGTACTGAACCTCATAATCACAGCTCACGGGTCCCAATTCACGAACCCTAATCACTTGGCATCTTGTGCCCACATTACAACTGATATCCGCACGGACGACTCACGTGCCAATAGAAAAATCCTCACACAGAAGGCAAGTTGATAAGAGTACGTATAATGGCTAATGTCATCAGGATTCATCTTCTAAAATCGATATGTGTGATTTAATTATGTGTATGCTTGTGCAAGTGCTCTACCACAATTCAAGTCAACAAATAAGAGAAGATACAATGAATGGCACATAAGAAACGATCACCACGAAATGTAGAGTATCATAAAGGCAACAATGAAGTTTGAAGCGGCGACTAGCACAATAAGATTAGCTACATAGAACTGAGCAAATAGTACAACACGGAGGAAGACAATTAATAGTATGCTAAAAAGACAACAATCAAAGACAAGTACAAAAGAATGGGGAAATGACAACAAGAGTCCTCTCGAGGTACCGCCTCGTAGTCTCAAATCATAAAATGAACCACAACTTTTCTTATATCACCACGGGAGCCTTTATATTTAGTTTTGAAAATTATTTTCTCGAAATAGCATCCCGCGTTTTAGCCCACCTTATCACACTGCATGGCTTCTAGTAGTTCCCCTAGTAGCCACGCGTTTCAAGCCCACCTTATCTCACCGCATGCGTTTCAACACCCAGACCTTATACCACCGTATGCGTATCAATAATAATAACAGCACAGCAGAAACCTCGTGCAACACAATAACAACCGCACGGCAGAAACCTTGTGCAACAACAATAACAACCGCACAGCAGAAACCTCGTGCAACAATAATAACAATCGCACGGTAGAAACCTCGTGCAACAACATAACAATTCTCTCAACAACAACACATGTGCCAAAAGATAACAACTCAAATAAATGACTTTCACAATATGTGCCCACATACCACAATATTTCCTCAAAGAAGTTTTAATATCACAACCACACATAGCCCTCGGCTCAACAACACTGAATACAACAACAACAACGACAATAACACGAGAATACGACAAGTAAATCAACTTAGGAATTTCAGAACACAAAGAGACGGAAAAATGAGCTCACAAAGAAGGACACAACAGAGAATAATAGTCTCAACAAGATTAGCTCAACAAGGAAGAGATAATGTGTAGCATTGATTCCGCAAAAGTAAAATTCGACGATAAGAGAGATAACACAACTCAATAATTCCAAATAAGGATAAGTCAACAATTATAAGGGATAACAAAAATTCATTTTAAGTTGAGAAATTACGGAAGGGATACAACAAATTCAATTAAAGATAAGTAATTACGGAAAAGATAATAATAACTTCAATTAAAGATAAGCAATTAGGAGGATAACATGGCAATAGAAGAGGCAACAACTTCAGTTAAGGCACATAAGAGTTTATTCGGCAATAAGGGTGGAACATGAAGCTATTAATTCAAAATAAGACACGTAAAGGTGAGACTAGTAAATAGGGGATTTAACATGACAAAACAACTTCATATATAATGAACCTAAGAGCCCTAAAAGTCAACCCAAAAGTCAAACCCAGGGCCAACACCTCAAAACCCCATAAAATTCACAAAACCCGAACACCCATTCCGTTACGAGTTTAATCATACCAAAATTATCAATTTCCTACATCAATTCGTCCTTCAAATCATCATTTTACATTTTGAAAGATTTTTACAAATTTTCCCCAAATTTCCAACTTAATTCACTAATTAAATGATGAAAATAGTAATGGATTCATGAAATATAAAAATTTTCGGGTACATACACTTATCCTAATGAGTTGCTTGAAAAACCCACGAAAAATCTCCTAAAACCAAGGTCCACAACTCAAAAATATGAAGAAAATGGCCAAACCCTCAACTTATATGATTCTGCCCAAGCACGATCGCACCTGTAACGCATTAGCCGCTTCTGCAGCGTCGCATTTGCGGCAAAACATCCGCTTTTGCGGAGAATCACTGGAGGCGCCCATCGCACCTGCGGAAGAAGCCCCGCATCTGCCCTAACGCAGGTGCGAACATCATCCACGCATTTGCGCAAATCCTTGCCTCTGCACTTCCAAGCACCTCACCTGCGAGGTCGTTGGCGCGCAACAAACCCCGCTTCTGCGATCCAACCTCAGCCTTCCAAGTTCTGCCTCTGCGCCTTCAATCTCGCTTTTGCGACTGTCGCACCTGCGCCCAGTGGTCCGCATGTGCGACCACACCAGAACTGTCCAATACTAGCCTCACCCAACATGCTCCAAACGATCTGAAACCCGTCCGAAACACAACCGGGCCCCTGAGACCACGTTCGAACGTACCAACAAGTTCCATAACACAACGCGAACCTACTAGAGGCTTCAAATCACATCAAACAATGCCGAAACTATAAATCGCACCTCGAATCAAACTTATGAACTTTTAAATCTTCCAACTTCTATATCTTGTGCCGAAACATACCAAATCAACCCGAAATGACGTCAAATTTTGCATGAAAGTTTCAAATGAAATAATGGAGCTATTCCAACTCTTGAAATTGCAATCTAACCCCGATATCACCAAAGTAAACTCTGGGTCAAACTCTCAACCTTCCAAAACTTCAACTTTCTAGTTTTTGCCGAAATGCTTCAAATTACCCTACGGACCTCCAAATCCAAATCCAGACGCACGTCTAAGTCAAAAATCACCATATGAAGCTATTGGAATTATGAAAATGCCATTTTGGAGTCGTCTACACAAAGTCAAATTCCGGTAGACTTTTACCGCTTAACCTTCTAAAACATGAATCCTTCTTCTAAATTGATCCCGAATCATCCGAAATTTGAACTCGGCCATATACACAAGTCATAACACATAATACAAAGCCGCCGAGACCTTATGCCGCTGAACAAAACTTTAATTCTCAAAATGACCGGTCGGATCGTTACAAGTCCTTATTCGTCGCCTTCTGAAACATTGACAACTATAAAAAAAAGTTTAGAAACATTAATTTTGAATTTGAATTTTTAAAAATTATTATTTATTTAAATTGATTATTGTTGCAAACTACCGGGAATATTCTTTGGAATTTATATCTCGATTTTGAGGGTATTTGACAAAGATTAGAGTTAATTTTTGATGAATTTTCAGATTAAAATTCAAAGAGGAAGAAGATGTATCAAAATTGTACTATAGTTGTACGAAAATTATATTTAGTTGTTTTCTGTTGTATTTGTATTTTTTTGTATGAATATCGCATTAAAGTTGTAAATATATTATATATTATATGAATCACTGTATGAAATTTGTATTTAAATTATAAATACTCTTTTTTACATATTAAATATGTACTGTAGTTGTATGAAAGTTGTATTATGTTGTAGTTTTATTATTTTTTGTTTGAAATATTGTATGAAAGTTGTATTCATGTATCAAAATTATACTAAAGTTATAATATAGCTTACGAAAGTTATTTTTAAGTTGTATGATTTTGTAGTTATATTTTTTATATCAATTTTGTAAGAAAGTTGTAAATAAGTTTGTTATCCAATCTCAGTACGTGAATAAATTTCATGTTCCTGGATGAAATGACCCAAAAATTGGAAATAAATTTTTAGTCATCACGAATTGGGAGGCCTTGCCGCATGCTTCGTTTCCTTTTTTTAACTGATATGGAGGATACTTCACGATCTACGAATTAATGGCAATAACTGAATATGTGGCACTTTGTAAAAATCAATGGCAACAATATGTGGCATAAATTGGCAGCAAATTAAAAGAAGAGGAAGGGGAGAGGGGGTGGATCGGGAAAAATAAAAAGGGTGTAATTGAATCCCTTAATTGAAGGCACTACCCATGGTTTGAGAGCCTTTTAAGAGAGAATGTATATGAATTATAAACAAATATACAATTATAGCGGGTAAATAACAAACTTTAGAGAACTTTGATAAATAAGTTTGAATTATGGTATAGGACCCTAATCAAAACTAGTAAACCAATCATGAAATGCATTTGGGAGCGATAGTCAGCATTTGAGATTTGATTAACATAAAGGCGAATAATCTTAAATTAGCTATGCTTTTTCTGAAAACTCACGCTTGAGCTGAAGAATTTTTTTTTAGTTGTGTATATTATTAATGAGTTTGTGGATCGTACAAGTATATAGCAGTGATGATGTTTTATACTTCAATACCACACAAGAGCGGGAGTGAGTTGTGTGGTGTCCAATTTTCGCATGCACTAGATTATAGAAGGACCTGGTTCTTCTATGCGTTCCTTAATCTACTATTTCGGAATAAGTAACGTAGAAAGTAAAGAACACAAGTATTTTTATGCGGAAAATACCTAGCTCAAAAGGTGAAAAAACCATGACCTACTTCCCAGTAGGATTTTCCCAACACTTCACTACAACTCGGAGCCAAACAATAATGTTTACAAACCTCTTGCAAACCTAAGGATTAAACTCTAACCCTTGTAGCAACGAGCCACAGGCTGTTGCGACTACTTCAAGTTAACTCTAACTTGAACAAAACAACTCAAGTTTACAACCTCTTGCAAACCTAAGGATTAACTCTAACCCTTGTAGCAACACGCCACATGCTGTTGTGACTACTTCAAGTTAACTTTAACTGAATGATACAACTTAGGTGCCTAGTACAATTTGCTTCTAAGAAAGCTGAAAGGTACAAATCAAAACACCTACTACACTTTGAACTATAAATAAAGAAAGACATATAAAACTCTTAAAAGAACTGATTCTTCAATTTGGTTCGTGTAGCTTTAGGATCGCACTCTTGAATCTCACAAGAATTACTCATAAAATGCCTTGCTATTTTGCTCTCAATTTTACTTTTACTTTAGTATATGTGCGTCGCCTGTAAAAGAGAACAAAACTGATATATGTAGAGTTAGTAGAATAAGGATTAACTAGAGGTCTTACTATTCCTTGGTGGAAGAGTTCTAGTAAACTTCAAGTTCTAACTCTTTCCTTATCTTGGATAGAATTCTCTTTGAGTAAGGAATCATGCTCCTTATCAAATATGCAATCTTTTCGTTTAGGGATTGTCTGAAATAACCACTTGTACTTATCCCTTGCACATGCATGCCTTTTTGCTTAAATTTGATTGTAACCTGTGTACAGTGTTCATGGACGTGGTTCATGTATGTATTCCTTTGTCAATCATGAAAACTAAAGCCGCTCAGGTCAACAAATTTTTCCTTTTTGATGATGACAAACTTTGCGCTTTTTAGAAGCATGGAACCTGTTTCAATTCAGCTCAACATCAAACACAATTAGAAAACTTTTCATTCAAAGTCACAAATCACCATGGACCAGGTTCATTAGGTTATAAATATCACAGTCCAAAGCAAAAGCACACCTTATCTTCGCCCTTTTGGCATCATCGAAAAGTTACAGGATTAAGTCAAGTAACCAAATTTTAAAAGAATTCACTCGTGGCTACTGGGGCTACTTCAAATGCAATCATAGATTCAATTTTCTCTTTTTCAATCTAAGGATATTATCAATCTAAGACATATCAACAAACAATTAGAGCAAAACCAGTGAATTTTATTGATTGATAAGATCATACCATAAAGCATAAGAAAATAAAAACATAGAACTATGAGCAAAAATCAGAAAAATCCCACTTGGGTCACTAGTTACGACTGGGCTAGGAAGGGTTTAGGACTGGGAAGGACCAGGTTCTTGGTTCTTGGCCTGAAGCAGCTTCAACATGTCTTAAAGAATGCTCTCATTCTTCTCTTTCTCCTTTGCAAGATTAGACTTGAGAGAGTCTCTCTCAGCTTCTACTTCAGCTAGCCTTTTCTTCAGCCTTTCAATCTCAACATCCTTAGCCCCACTCTCCTGCTCTAATGCTCTAACCTTTCTATTCTTAGGTACCCTCTTGGATGAACTAGGTTCTTTTGACACAGTGTGAACTTGGTAGTCACAATTAGTCAAAGTTCGGGCCCCAAAGTAGTCTTTACTAGTACAAACATCCCATTTCTTGAGAGGAAGCTTAAAGTGATCAAGCACAATAGTTAGGATAAATCCATAGGTATTGAAATGAGTTTTGATGTTAAAAACAACCCTATGAAGGAGCTGGATTATAAAACCTGGCCAGTTAATATTCTTTTCACTGTCCAGACATTCCATAAGACCAGGTCCATGAAGGTAACAATGTGCCTTCATTCCTACCTGGGCAGAACCACCTTATTCACAAATTCAAAAAAGCACCTTGTGAGAGGGCTTCATTTCACTTTTGTACACGACTCTGGATTCTTGCTCCAAGTTCTTCTCAGCAAATTTCCTGGTGATAGCCAGTGAAGTAGGAAGATTTCTAGACTAGGCCATTTCAATTTGGTGTAGTCATTATGCCCCTCAGCAGGTATACCTAGAATCTCCCCAAGCTCTTTATAATCAAAGCTGATCTGCATTCATTTCACTTCACTGTTGGCCTTTCCATTGTCAATCTCACAATTTGCAAGGAATTTCACAATTTCAGCCATGACCAACCTTCCTTCTAACTGAAGGACCATGTCCTTCTAGCCTTGTACCTCTAGTTTTTCTAGCAGCAGAAACATCTCTTCTTCTTCTAAATCACTAAGAAGCCTTCCCTTCAGAATGGTTCTTTTCTGGAACTTCACTATTTTATCTTTTTCCTCATCAGTCTACTCTCTTCACCTTTCTTCCTCCACTACCTAAATTTTCTTTGATTTCCTAGCAGACCTAGTTCTATTGGACAAAACTGAGTCTTCTGCTTCAGCAAACTTTTCTGGATACTTCTTCTTAGAAGTCTTTCTTTTCTAAGCAGTGGGATTCACAACCTCCACATCCTCTGTCTCATCCTCATCATGAAGGACCAGGTCCATCTCTTCAATCTCAATTGCCCCACTTGTTTCTCCAACTTTCTTCTTCCCCTTGGCAGCAAATTTCTTGGCACTCTCAGCTAAGGCGTTTTTAAGTTGGCCTCACTCTACTTCTTCTGGCTCCTTGTAGTTCTTCCTCTTATGGGAGGAGTCTCTACATGGATAGAAGAGGCATCCTTTCTTTTCTTGCCACCCATTGCCTTTCCAGGAATTTTAAATCATGCACTCTTCTTTTTCTTTGGACTGTAACCGTCAGGAACTTTCTGCAGCAGGTCATGGAGGGGTTCCTTTCTAGATGGAACAGGTTCTTGGAACCTTTTCCTCAACCTAACTCTCTCTTCTGCTGCAGTAGTGTCCCCATAACCACTACCTCCTTCTTTTCCAACACTCTATTCCCCATCATCACTCTCCTCACTCCAAAACACCATTGCCCCTGTTTCTTCATCCAAACTAACAAGAGCGGGTGAAAGAGATTCAGCCACTCTTTCTTCTCCCTTTCCCATCATATCTACTTCAACACCCTCACTCTCCTTTCATTTCCTTATTTATTTTTACCACCAATTTTTCCAGACCCACCAGTTTCTACACCAGTAACATACCAACTAACACAAACCTATTTTCAAGATTCTCAGAAATTTTAGAGGCAACGTTAGAATTTTTGTAACCTAGAGGTTACCTGTTCAGTTTCAGATGAAACTGGTTCTTCCCCCTCAGTCACAGACTTGAAGGACTCATCAGATTTTTAGGGTTCCTTTGCTTGACTGGCTTGTAACATCTTATTCACTTTCTTTGTCTATTGTCTACTTGCCATTATTTTGCATGCAAGTATCTTGACATGCTTTTTCTTGAGGGTTTGGATGATTGAAGGTGTGGGTGAAGGTTCTTTAGGTGGTGAAGATAGCTGCAGAGCTTTTGGGGTTTTTAGGGGTGTTTGCCATCTGATCAAAGGGAGATAAAGAAATTCGAGAGAGGTTTAGGGTTTTGAAGTTTTGATCTTCAGAAAATGAGAGATGAAGAAAAGGGGTAAGATTATATTAATCTAAATAGGGAAGAGATGGAGTGTATTATGGCAGCTTTTGGAGGTTAGACGTCTTTTCATCTTGGGAGTGTCGGTTTGAAGAGATATTGGACTCTTCCCCAAAAATTTCGGCAATTATGGCGTGTGGGTTTAGTGGTGAAACCGGTTCATTTTAACTGATTGGTTCAGAAAGAGTTTGGGATAAAGTGGGAATCTTTTTCAGATCATGATTCATATGCAATTATTTCAATTTATGGAGAGTGTAGAACACATACCTTATAAGCTCGATGAACCAGGTTCTTCACTTAAAGTTCTTTTGTGTAAGATTGAATTTTCCAAGAAAATAAGGGTAATATCATTAGATATCAGTGAGATATTTTACCACATGGCACAAGAGTATACTAATAAAAGTATGAGACTGGACAATATCTAATCTAATTATTTACAAAATTTATAAATTATCTAACCAATTATTGAGTTGGAACTGGTTTCTTTTAGGTGATCTTAATTACCCATAATTCTAACATGTTCCTTTCAAAGTGATCCCTACTCAAAACTTTTATGAAGATGTCAGCAATTTACTTATTAGTAGCACAAAATTCTACAGTGACCAAACCCTTCTCAAAGTTATCCATCAGAAAATGATGTCTAACATCTATGTGCTTGGTTCTTTTGTGATAAACCGGGTTCTAGGTCATACTGATTGCACTAGTATTATCAAAAAAGATAGGGATACATCCTACATCAATTCTAAAGTCCATTATTAGTTGTGTAATCCACAACAATTAAGCATAACATGAGGCAACAACTACATACTCAACTTCAATAGTAGACAAAGCCACAGAGTTTTGCTTTTTGGTGGCCCAAGATACAATACATGAGCCAAGAAAGTGTCTATGCCAGAAGTACTCTTTCTATCTACAAGAAAACCTTCATAATCAGCGTCAACATATCCCACTAAATCAAAACTACTACCTTTTGGATACCATAGGCAAAGATCCGTTGTGCCTTTTAAGTATCTCATGATCTTCTTGGCTGCCTTCAAGTGTGACTCCTTTAGATTTGCCTGAAATCTAGCACAAAGGCCTACACTGAAAATAATACCAGGTCTACTAGCAGTGAGATATAACAAAAATCCAATCATTCCCCTATGCATCTTCTGTCCAAAGATGAACCAGGTTGATCTAAATCCAATTCCGTGGTTGTTGCTATAGGAGTGTCAATTTCTTTGGAATCTTTCATTTTAAACTTTTTGAGCAACTCTTTAACATACTTTTGCTGATGGATCATAGTTCTATTTTGAATTTTGTTTAACTTGTAAGCCTAAAAAGAAATTAAGCTCACCCATCATACTCATTTCAAATTCACTCCCCATTAGTTTAGCAAACTTTTTACTTAACCTATTTGTTGTTGCTCCAAAAATTATATCATCAACATATTTCTAAACAGCCAATAGATCTTTACCTTTTTCTTTCAAGAATAAGGTATTATCAATTTTACCTCTCTTGTAGCCATGCTCAAGCAAGAATTTGGACAATCTTTCATACCATGCTCTTAGAGCCTGCTTGAGCCCATAAAGTGCCTTGTTAAGCTTGTACACATGCTCTGGACATTTCTTGCTTTCAAGTCAGGAGGTTGCTTGACAAATACTTCTTCTTTTAGATAGCCATTGAGGAAGGCACTGTTGACATCCATCTGATGGAGAGTGAATTCCATGTAAGCAACAAAGACTATAAGGAGTCTAATTGCTTCTAATCTTGCAACTGGAGGAAAAGCCTTATCATAGTCCGAGCCCTCCTCTTGACTAGATCCTTGAACCACCAATTTTTCCCTGTTCCTTGTAACTGTTCCTTCTTTATCAAGTTTGTTTCTGAAGACCCATTTAGTTCCAACCACTTTCTGTCCTTGGGTCTTGGTACCAGATGCCAAACCCAACTTCTCTCAAATTGGTTGAGTTCATCTTGCACTGCATTGCATTCACCCAATCTGCATCCTGCAAAGCCTCAAAAACTTTGTTAGGTTCAATAAGAGAGAAGAAAGCATCAAGGCATAAAGATTCTTTAAAAAAGATCTAATTTTGATTCCAAAGTTTGGATCAGTGATTATATTCCAAATGGTGTGAGAACTTGATACTTGTAAGGTTTCACAACCAACTGGTTTTCTCTAGATGTTCCTTCATTTTTTGTTGCTGAGGAACATGTTAATGGACAGGTTCCCTCGAGGTTTGAGGATCAGTTCCCCTCTGGTCAGTTCCCCATATTTGGTTGCCCTGGGTGGAAGGACCAGTTCCATCACCTGTTCCTTCATGTGATGCAGCTTCAGGTTGGAGTGTTGGACTATGGTTTCATCATTTGAATTTCTTATCAGCCTAATCTCTTCATCATCTTGTTCCTGACTCTCAGAAAGAATGTTAATTTCATCAACAAGAACATGTACACTTTCTTCTACCGACATACTTATTTTGTTGTATATCTTGTATTCTTTACTATGTGAAGAATATTCGAATAATACTTCTACACTCCATGTTTTCGTACCACAGAGTACGTCGTAAGTCAATTGATGTAAGAAAAGATATAAGAGTATATTAGGAACCATATAAAGTAAGTTAATCATGTTACCTTCAAGGTTACCAATATTTAAGATCATGAATAATGAGTACCAAGAGTGTTGGAAAGCTTAGAAGCTAAACCAATCGAAGAAAATAAGTTTAGTCGAAAGTCGACAAGTTTGGAATATTATGACGTGTACTTTGGGGTGGACTAGGGTTCTTAACATGATAATAAGGTTATACTATGAGTTATTTTAGTCGTATGATAGTCTTGTGCTACGTTTTGAAGTCAAGCAAGTTGTGGAACAAAAGTTAGCAAAGGTCATCACAAGTTACATTCATAATGTGCTGAAAATTAGGTCAAATGTAGCTAGCTTTATCCCAATATACATGGAATTATTGGGGGATCTACCTACCAAATTTAATATCTATAATTCTAGTTTCCAACACATTAAACCGTTTGTCGATATGATGTTGGAGTCGAGAGATATTCGCGTTTTTTGCGAGACTGCGCAAGCAGCTTCCATGCGACCCACTTAGGCGGTGCTCGACCTACTTCACTTTAAAAATGATTTGGACGCCTATTTTCTGCTCATTTTCGAGTCAACTTCGTCTCCAAACTTCTTCTAACCCTCCTAAACAGATACCATAAGGGTTTGAAGTGATTCCAAAGTGATTACACCATATTTCAACATCAAAAGTTAGTTCTAGTGAAGAACAACACCTCTTTGAGGTTGTGTTGTCATTGAGGATAGTTGTGGGCTGTGTTTGGCTGAAATTTCAAGTTTTTGCTTCTGTCTAAGGTGAGTATACAGCCTACTAATTGTGCCTAAGCTTTCTTATATGCTGGTTAAGTTGTTAGGATGATAAACTATAAGATAATACTTGGATTAGCTTAAGTCACTTCTATGGTGTTGTATTGCCATTGAGGGCTGTTGTAAGCTAAATATAATTTGGATTTTAACTTGAAGCTACTGTATGAGGTATGTATATTGTGTTCTTGCATGTGCTTAAGGTTATCTTGATGTTGATTAAGTTAAACGGATGGACTAGACATGAACTAGTAAATAAAGTTGCTAATTGAGGATAATTGGAGTTGTGGATTGTTTTCGTTGTTATAAATATATAGTATAACACTAGAATCATTGATGAATGACTTCATTATCATGTTAATGTTACTGTTAAGTTGAAGTAAGAAGTCTTTAAGGGGTGATATGGGGTATACGGATTCCAATCGGAGCTTGCCGCTCGTCGTGAAGTAGTTGTGACTTATTGTTGCTATATGGTGTCTTGTTATATGTTGCTGGATCTCTCTGGTTGTTGTTGCTGGTATATGGTATTGGAGAAGGCCCTTGTTACAGGGTAGATACTGCCTAAATTTACATAAACGAGCTACTAGTTTAAGTTGCAGACTTAGCCTTTACTCAGCACTGATTTTGAATCTCCTTATGCTATGGTAGATCGAATTGAGTTGTTTGAAGAATTTCTTGGAAGGCATTAAGGACTCAACGGAGTTAAGGTATGTTAAGGCTATCACTTCTTTCCTTTTGGCATGATCCATATGATACCACGAAACGAGCAAGCACGCAACTTTCATAAATGATTATATTCTTAGAAGTACTAGGGTTGCCTATGTTCTTGATTCCCCATACGTCCTACTACCATATTGTCTATTCATGGGTCTAATGACATTCCGAGAGATCTTATTTACTTACTTCATTACGCATTGCATTCATTCATACATGTATATTGACCCATGACCAGATGGCATTATATACGCGTATAGTATATGTATATGGGGTATGGGGAAAGGTTATGTCATTATATACGCACCACCACCTGATCTGCTGTATACATTAATGATTTCGTCCACAGAAGCCGAGATGATATGATGGGATGCCCTCAGGGGCTTGATGATGTTATGTACACATATACCTATGCATGATATGATATTTATATACATATGCATGATATTATAAATGTCATGATTCATAGAGCTATTCAGACTTACAGGTTGAGTTCTTTACTCCATGTTTCTTTAATGTCTTTTATATATTGATTTCGTGCCTTACATACTCGGTACTTTATTTGTACTGTCATCCCTTTTGTTTAGGGACGCTGCGTTTCATGCCTGCAGGTCCCGATAGACTGGTTGACAGTCGTCCTAGTAGGCTATCAACTCAGCGGAAGGTGTTGGTATGCTCCACTTGCTCCGGAGTTGCCTATTTGGTCAGTATGATTTGGACATGCTTTGATTGGTATGGCAGGGCCGTGTCCCAACCTTTATGACGTTTATGTACTCTTTGAGGCTTGTAGAAAGATGTCATGTATATGGATACTTGTATGGCCTTGGAGGCCAATGTTTTGAGTGTTGAAATGATCATGTCGGCCTTATAGGCCCGTATGTCACATGTATAAGCTTATATATTATGTTGGGTCATCCTATATCTAGTATTTCCTTATGTTTTATTCTGGTTATCTCGTGACGGTCCTTATGGCCCATTTACCCATGATGGTATGATAATAAAGATACGTTACGTTGGCACTCGGTTGACTAAGATACTGGGTGCCCTTTGCGGTTCTGCGATTTGGGTCGTGACAAAAGTGGTATCAGAGCGGTTCTGTCCTAGGGAGTCTACAAGTCGTGTCTAGTAGAGTCTTGTTTATGGGTGTGTTGTGCACCACACTTATAAGCAGGAGGCTACAGGGCATTTAGGGCTGTTACTCTTTTTTCTTACTCTAGATCGTGTGGTAGAGCTCAGTTGTAAGAATTCAAACTCCTAAGTTCTACTTTATTCATAATACAACGATACCTACATCCACAAAGACAGTTGGTAAGAGCTTGAATGTGGTTGTGGAATAGTTGAGTTAGAGGAACTCGATTTTGCATCATGCTTATGATGAGTAAATGTAAGGTCTTCAGCAGATCATGTGTGTACTAATATGTGTAAGCTTCTTGAAAAGGATCCCTAAGGCAAGAATATATATCCACCCAGATGGTGCACTCTAGAATAGTACAATTAGATATGAATACTAGAATGTTCAGAAAATTCAGAAGATTGGCATTGAAATCCTAGAAGGGATAAATATTTACCTTTGTATGGCTCCGGTCGCTAGTAAAGAGAGAATGTTAGGCGACCCGAAGAGCCAGTGAGGTGAAGCAGGCGGGGCTAAAAGTGAAAGAATGTTTTGTTGAAGTTTTTAGAATAAGGTGATAGACAGAAATATTAGCAAGAGAATAAGAAGAGAGTAAATGAAGCATTATGAGTAAGATGTGATAAATGGGTGATAACGGTAAATCAAAATATGACACGATGACAGAGTCTATAGTAAAGTGAAGGAAAAGACAAGAGGTGACATGCCTTGAGACAATAAAAGAGTATAGGCCAAAGGTCATATCCTCATTTCGAAAAATGAGTTGGTGACTCCAACATGATAACCATAAGGCTAAGTTAGACCCCTGGAGTAATAGAAATTAGTGTGGGCTAGTGAACAAGATAAACTGCGCATGAATTATGGACCGAAGGATTTGATAATAGTCGACATCGTGGCAATTTTAGAGATCGCGTTCTTGCAATAATAGAATGGACAACAAAAGAATAACCTTTACAGGTCATTCAGGAAGACGCTTCCCTAAAGCAAGCACTGTGAGCGAAGTTAAGCTTAAGGGACTAAGTGTGCCAGTTATACTAGGTATCACCTTCGTGTGTAAGAAATTCAGTTATCCCTGGTAGAGAAGGGTTATCGCAAGGCAAGTAAGAGTCCGTGAAGATGTGAAAAGACGCCAAAGATGAAGAGGTAAAACATTTATAGGTAAATCTTCATAGCATTAAATATTAGTACTCCCCAAAAGAGGGAAAATGGTGTGATATGGTATTAAGTCGGAGATATATGGTTCAGGTAACTATGGAATATTAAAGGAAAGATATGGTAGAAAGGCAAAAGGAATGAGATTGAATTTATTCAAATCCGAAGGATATGATACGACTCCAGAACATTATGCAAGCACGACAACGGGGAGAGGCAGTAAGGATTCCAGCACTAGAGGTTATTGATAAATATGTGCAAATGAACACTTGATACATAAAGAGCCAGCGCGAGGGGTAAGTTAAGACAAAGGACATAACCCAAGAGAGATTACGTAGAATATAGATATGAGAATGGATTAACGAGTAGTTAGTAGTTGATTCAGGAAGAGCCTAGTTATTGCTAGACAAGAGGATACGGACAAATCAGTATATTGTGCAAGATAAACGTAGTGAACACCAACATAGTGAATTCAGTCTCGCAGATATGACATCGTAATCCTTGAGAAATATTCAGATAGGAGTTGGGGTTGTTAAAGGTACCGTATAAGTGCTACGAAAATAAAAGACGGTGCCACTGGGAAGACAGTCAAAATTTCAGTTCAGAAGCAACCCTACGAGCATAAGGGCGCGGAGGTAAGTAACTAAGGATAATTATAGGCGAGTGAGAACATCAAAAATTTCTTCGGGTATACGGTGTAATAATCTTGCAGCTTTACAGGAGTCAGAGGATCTCCCCTAAGTACTACCACGAAAGACTAGCTGGGGAGATAAGGGAGAAGGCTTCAACCTAAGTATAGTAACTGGAAGAAGAAATGATCTTGTAACAACAGGATCACTACAATATATACACTCCATAAGAAAGTGGCACCTATCATGGCTAATGAACGGGAAGTAAAAATCAAAAGTGATATTTAAGATCATATGAGTTACAAGGAATTCCAATATTCGTGGGCACTAAGATAAGCCAAGCATCCATGCAGCAAGTGGCAGAACGACCAGGAAAAGTAATTGCTTACATTTAAAGACAACTGAGAAGGGACGAAAGGAAATATATTGTGCTAGCAAGTTAAAGGAAGGTTGTGAGTAGTATAAATAGATATGTGTAGGTCGCAAGCTAAATATGATAGAGTGACAAGGTTTTAGGTAGATGGGAGTAAGGATAAGAAAAGATGAGTTAGAAGGTGACAAGAATAGGTAAGACCTCGGGATTAATCCATCAAACAAGAGAGCTGATGGTTTTTGTATGTTATAAAAAGCTCAGTATAGCCTAAATGAACTCGGAGGTGTCTAAGACTAGGAGCAATTAGAAGACATAAAATGCTGCCCTGGTAGTAGAATGAGGGTGTAATGGTGATAGATTAGAGGATGGCATTTAGGCCTTGATTGAGTAATGATTTTGAGTAAAAGGGATTTACGATGTAATGTCACGGGATT
>NC_031997.1:14101683-14121593 GCF_001879085.1 Nicotiana attenuata
ATTGCCTCTTGTAAAGTGTTAATTTATCAAAATAACACTCTTATCATTCTAATATCAGATATATATTTTTTATATTTACCACATAACTTTCTTGTTTTTAAGTTTATTTTTATGAAGGCAAGAATAAATATCTTCAATACTTGGCAAGATATTCTGAGATTGAGAAGCATTATGATCAAAAAGCAAGTAAAACTTATAATCTATATGCTAGAACTTGCCCCAAATGTCTTTCGAGGCGAAATCCTAGACAACACTGATTTTTGAAATATGAATTTAGGCTTTCTTTGTTTACCTCAGTCTTTTCTAGATATTGCACAAAAATTTACTACAAAAAAAATAATAATTCCTAGCACCTATTTTGAAGCTTGAAGACCTAATTTTTTCTTTTGATACCTAGGTATGCCCAAATTTAAATATCACATTCATGCTTATGATTTGAAAAGTCATTTTTCAGAAAATAAGTTTGGAGCTCATTTTGAAAAAGAATCAGAATTAAAGAAAAGAAGAAAAAAAAAGGGGAGAGATTGACCTTATGTTCAAGCATTATAAGTACAAAAAAAGAAAATCAATAGCAAATATTTGGAAAGTCTGATCTTAGAAATATTCTGCTCCAAAACTGGAAAAAGGCAAGTCACTACAAATATAACCTTTAACCTACCAGCCTGAGGCCAACATTACAAGCCAGAAAAAGTCCTAAAAGATTTTAGAAATCAGTGTTTAGTCTACATTAGTGGAGATAGACATAAAGGGCAAGCCTATGGACAAAGATGAGGAATACTCAATGCAAATGATCATAAAGTTATCAATTTCAGAGAAGTCTCAAAAAGAAAGAAGGTACAATTTTTGTTGAATAAAAATAAAAGTAAAAACAAGGTAAAGATTTGATGAATATAGAAAATTTATAAAGTTTGAAAGCATGATAGATTTTATTTGATTAGATTTTCATTTTACAAGATTCTCCATAATTTAAAAAAAAACAAAAAACAAATATAGCAACATATCTTTTTCAAAATTCTTTTCCTCGAGGACGAGCAAAACTTCAAGTGTGGAGATATTTGATGGATATAAATTATTCATATATTTTAATATAAAAATATAATATTTTAGATATAAAACATGACCAATTTATATCCTATTCTCGCGCTTTTCTAACAACTCGTGCAGGAAAAAGAATACATGGAAAAAGAGAAAAAGAAAGATCTACGGTTCAAGGAAGAAGGATGCATCCGTGACAACTTCATCTAAGACTTTATAAAATCAAGAGATACAAAAGTTATGGCAAATTCTCACCAAAATTTCATGACAAATTGCCATGTCAATTTCTCATCAAGGCCATATGATATATTAATATTATATTGCAATTTCTCACCAAGGCCTTGTAGGAATTTTCCTATAAATAGCCATATGTTTGTAGAAGAAAGGGCATCCCTCTTTGTATCCAATTTTCTATCTAGTTTTTTCTAAGTTTCTAAAGAGAAAGAGAAGAGTAATCTTGGTCTCTTCCTCTAAAATTTCTCTTTGTAGTAAAAATATTCTTAGTCTTTTGAAAGTATTTTTTTAGCTTTTTCTTACTTCTATAATTGGAGTTAATTTCTTTTTTGTTGGGTATAGTTGATTGAAACTTGATATAATTATAATACTANTATGGTATAAGGTTGGAATCATTGATGAATGACTTCATTATCATGTTAATGATACTGTTAAGTTGAAGTAAGAAGTCTATAAGGGGTGATATGGGGTATACGGATTCCAATCGGAGCTTGACGCTCGTCGTGAAGTAGTTGTGACTTGTTGTTGCTATATGGTGTCTTGTTATTGATATTTATATGTTGTTGGATCTCTCTGGTTGTTGTTGCTGGTATATGGTATTTGAGGAGGCCCTTGTTACAGGGGAGATGCTGCCCAAATTTATATAAACGAGCTACTAGTTTAAGTTTCAGACATAGCCTTTACTCAACACTTATTTTGAATCTCCTTAGCTATGGTAGATCGAGTTGAGTTATTTGAAGAATTTCTTGGAAGGTATTAAGGAATCAACGGAGTTAAGGTATGTTAAGGCTATCTCTTCTTTCCTTTTGGCATGATCCATATGATACCACGAAACAAGCAAGCACGCAACTTCCAGAATGATTCTATTCTTAGAAGTACTAGGGTTGCCTATGTTCTTGATTCCCCATATGTCCTACTACCATTTGTCTATTCATGGGTCTCACGCCATTCCGGGAGATCTTATTTACTTAGCTCATTATGCATTGCATTCTTTATACATGTATATTGACCCATGACTAGATGGTGTTATATACACGTGTAGTATATGTATATGGGGTATGGGGAAAGGTTATGGCGTTATATACACACCACCCACCTGATCAACTGGTATACGTTAGTGATCTCTCCCACAGAGACCGAGATGATATGATGGGATGCCCTCAGAGGCTTTATGATGTTATGTACACATATACCTATGCATGATATGACATTATAAATGTCATAATTCACAGAGCTATTCAGACTTACAGGTTGAGTTCTTTACTCCATGTTTCTTTCCATATCTTTTTATATATTGCTTTCATGCCTTACATACTCGGTACTTTATTTGTACTGACATTCCTTTTGCCTGGGGAGGCTGCATTTCATGCCCGAAGGTCCCAATAGACAGGTTGACAGTCGTCCTAGTAGGCTATCAGCTCAGTGGAAGGTGTTGGTGCGCTCCACTTGCTCCGGAGTTGCCTATTTGGTCAGTATAATTTGGATATATACTGATTGGTATGGCGGGGCTCTGTCCCGACCTTTATGACGTTTATGTACTCTTAGAGGCTTGTAAAAAGATGTCATGTATATGGATACTTGGCGGCCAATGTTTTGAGTGTTGAAATGATCATGTCGGCCTTATAGGCCCGTATGTCACATGTATAAGCTTATATATTATGTTGGGTCATCCTATGTCTAGTATTCCCTTATGTTTTATTTTGATTATATCATGATGTCCCTTCTGGCCCATTTACCTATGATGATATGATAAGAAAGATACGTTACGTTGGTACTCGGTTGACTAAGGTACCAGGTGCCCGTTGTGGCTCTCCGATTTGGGTCATGACAAATAATCCCTCATCACTTCTGGGATCAAACTTTCCTAGGGAGTCTTTTCCATAATTATGCACAAAGCACTTGCATCCAAATGCCCTAAGATGGGATATATTTGTCTTTATCTCTTTTTTTTTAAATCCACTAGGCGATGTGCCTAGAGCTAGTTTTTATATATATAATAAAAAACAAAAACAAAGTAGCATGTTCTCTTACAAGGAGTAAGACTATAAGAAATGAAAAATACATAGATCCAATTGCCGATGTTGGTATTTGAGGCCCAACGCTGATATTACAATTTGATCTAGTAAATATGTAAGCTCGCACAAAACTTATAAAAACTAGCCTATTACATCGATAGCCATATTCTGGAATTGTAACCTATTGATTGCCATTATAGTCCATCTTCGTGTTCATACCAATAGGATAGCCACATGCAATTGTCCACATTTTTAATTCTGGACTGAATTTTGATTCCCATGCAGCTGTTCTTTCGCTTTCCATGCACCAAACATCCACCTGTGCTTGTGAAATTGCCCATTATACCCACGCTACCCATATTAGGCATTGATTTATTTGTCTGGGTTGTGCCCTTGTTATCCTTGTAATTCCATGAGAGTCTTCCTGTGTAACGACTCGACCGGTCGTTTTGAGAAATTAAGCTCCGTTCAACGGCATAAGGTTTGGAACAGCTTCGAAATATGAGTATCGACTTGCGCGCATGGTGGAATTCGGCTTTCGGATGGTTAGGAGTCAAATTGGAAGAAGGAACCTTGTTTTGGAAGTTTGAACGGTGAAAACTTGACCGGAATTGGACTTTTGGGTAAACGACTCCGGAATGGGTCGTGGATGATCTCAACAGCTTCGTATGGTGATTTTGGACTTAGGCGCAAGTCCTGATTCAGATTTAGAGGTCCGTAGAGTGAATTGAGGCATTTTGGCGAAAATTGGAAAAGTTGAAGAAATGAAGAAGTTTGACCCACAGTTGACTTTTGTGATATCGGGGTCGGAATGCGATTCCGAGAATTGGAGCAGCTCCATTAAGTCATTTTGGACTTGTCTGCAAAATTTGGCGTAATTCCGACTTGAATTGATAGGTTTCGATATGAGATTCGATAATTGAAGATTTGGAAGTTCATAAGCTTGAGTTTTGGTTTGATTCGTCGTTTCGATGTTGTTTTATGTGATTTGAAACTTCGAGCGAGTCCGTGTAAGGTTATATGACTTGTGTGTGTGATTAGACGGGGTCGCGGGAGCCTAGGGTGAGTTTCGGATAGGTTTAGGCTATGTTGCGCTTGTGTTTGAATGCTTTGTCGTCGTTTCTTCAAGCAAAAATGATACCACATTGAGCAAATGAGATCCAAATTCAGTTTTGTTTGAACCATTAGATCTGTATCGAAATTACGGAGCCATAAGAAAAAGAATCATCGAATTTGGACATCGTATGAGGAAGTTATGCTCATTTTTGTGTCGGGAAAATTGCTGGTTTCTAGTGTGTTCGCAAATGCGAACTTTTTCATCACATTTGCGATGCCTAGTTCGCAAATGCGAACTTTTTGTCGCAAATGCAACTTCTTCCAGTCCTTTTTTGTTCACAATTTCCAAGGGTTCGCAATTACGAACCCTGGGTCGCAAATGTGACATCTGAGGCCTGTTAAGTGAGGTTTTTGACGGGATTTTCACCCATTTTTCAATTTTCTCAAACCCTAAACCTCCATAAGCGATTTTCCAAAGACCCAAACTTCTCCAAATCATTGGGTAAGTGTCTCTAATCCTTTTCCAACTATATTTTGTGATTATATCAAATTCATGAGAATCTAAAGGAAAATTTGGGAAAAATTGTGAAATCTTTCAAAATTGTAAAATGATGATTTGAATGACCAAATGGTATCGGAATTAGATAATTTTTGTATGGGTGAACTCGTAGCGGAATGGGTGTTCGGTTTTTGTAAATTTTTTGGGTTCCGAGGTGCGGGCCCGGGGAGTTGACTTTTGTTGACTTTTTGCAAATTGTATAAGAATCATAGTTTTGTCAATTGAAATTGTTTTATCTTGCATTGTTTGATGTATTCAAGTTGTTTTTGGCTAGATTGAGCCAAGCATTGATGAATTGGTAAAGGAAAAGCTAAATTGAGTATTGAATTGGCCGGATTGAGGTAAGTATCTTGCCTAACCTTGTGTGGGGGACTTCCCCTTAGGATTTGGGTCTTCTTTGCTGATTGTATTCCTTGTACGCGAGGTGACGAGTGCGTGCTCGAATTTATTTGTGGAAAATTTCCCCTTTTAGGCTCTTAGATCCTTATAATCACCGAACATGAAGTTGTTTCTTGATACGATTGAGTTCCATGTTATTAGTTTCACCTCTACATGATTTACTTGGAATTTATTGCCCCTTTTTGGTTATTCTCGTTGCCTAATTGATTTTTACTTGTTTAACTGTGGACATTTACCCCTCTATAGTCATACTATCATTCTTAACTGCTTGTCCTTATTTGATAAGCATCATTTCTATCTCTCATGTAAATAATTGGTCTTAATTGGAAAGAAGTTAGATATCCTATGTTTAGTTGATATTTTCCTTAATTGAAATTATTTGATTCATGTTAACTTCCTTGTTGTTGAACTGAGTATTAAGGAATCATTGTTTCGTATTATTTATCCCTTGTTGAGTTGTTCTTATTGCGCTTAGTATTTTCCTATTACGGTTATTCCTTGTGAGTTAGTTGTACCGTCTTTTGGTGAACAGAATTTCTTGAGTTGATTCTCTTGCTTTGTTCCTGTATATATTGTCATTTGTTGTGTTGTACTTGAGATTATGATGCACGAGGTTTCTGCCGTGCGGTTGTTGAGATTGTGATGCACGAGGTCTTTGCCGTGCGGTTGTTGCTACTGTGATGCACGAGGTTTCTGCCGTGCGGTTGTTGTTGAAGGGTTGCACGAGGTCTTTGCCGTGCCATTGTTGTTATTGATGTTTTGCACGTGCAGCGTAATAAGGCGGGATATGTTATATGGTTATATGTGGGTTGCGCATATGGCGGAATAAGGTGGGACATTGTTATGCACGTGTGGCGAAATAAGGCGGTGCCTATTATATTATTATTTATTGCACACGTGGCGAAATAAGGGGGGCTATGCCAGGGATTGATTGTATAGAGTTGTGACGGCCTGTTGAGGCATTTTCTATTTGCTTTATATTCTGATTTTGGGTGTTTACCTGTATGAGCGTTACCGNCCGTGAGAATGATCCAGAAGAGCAGCAGCAGTTAAATGCAAACAACACTGCTCCCAGTTGTGTTAAGGATCGACAGGAAGCAGCACTAAATCCAGAACAACAGCAGCTTATTCAAAGCAATCCAAAATTAGTCGAGCAAGCGCAAGAAAAAGGACAGCAACAACATAACTCAATTCTTCCAGTTATTAGCTTGGAGGAAAGAAAGCTGCTGGATACCATGGTAAGTTCCAAAGCTACAAATCTGCTTAATATCACTCCTTGTAGCACTGGTCGTGTGAACAAAAACAGGAACAAGGTGCAAGACAAAGAAAAACAGCAAAACGAGGCAATTGTGATTAATATACAAGAGGGAAATACATTGACGACACAAGGCTTGGATCAAGGTATGCCACTTCCTGTGAAAGTAGCAAGAGATATATATGAAGAAGGTGAGGAAGATGAGATTTTAAATCAATACCGGGCAGACGCAGCAAGAAAAGGTGATTTATCACCTATGCATAGCGGCAAAAGGAAGAAGACACATACAAGAGAAAAAAGCTGGGATGGCAAGGTGAGTGAAGATGCAAACATAAGGCGACTTCCAATGAGAAGTGCCAAACAAAAACAGGTTTTTCCAACCACGTCAACAAAGTCCACCCGGTCAAAAAAGAAAGCATGAATTTTGAAGATATTATGAATTGGACTGATGATGAATACAAGAGCCTACAAATTGAAGATTTCCCAAAGCCAGAGAAGAAAGAGCAACATTGCTATTTTTACATCTTTTTATTTTATCATCTCATTAGTATTGTCATATGTAATATCATCACAGAGTATGTTATAAACTCTGTGATGATCATAGAATATCTAGTTCTAGCTAGTTCTTTCTTTTTACATGCATGTTAGTAGATGAGGCTTTTTATGCCTCAATATGATTAGTAAGGTAAGGTTTAACCCAGTTTGTGTTGCTCTACTCCCGTGCCTTTGGAAAGAAGTCCAAATGGCTATGAGATTATATGCCCTCGTGAGACTTTGCCGGCAGCTACACCATGATCCTCTACATGAGACTGTCATACGGCATTGTGAGGCGCAGAGGAGTGATTATATAGCCAAGGCATAGAGGCAACACTACTGGTGCTATTGTCCCCCTTATTTGTACTCTTCCTATGTGGTTCTTTTTGCTTTTTCTTATTAATAAAACTAGCCCTAGGCACCTGCCTAGTGGATTTGCTAAAAAAAAAAAAAAAAAAACTTGAAGACCTAATTTTTTCTTTTGATACCTAAGTATGCCCAAATTTAAATATCACATTCATGCTTATGATTTGAAAAGTCCTTTTTCAGAAAATAAGTTTGGAGCTCATTTTGAAAAGATCAGAATTAAAGAAAAGAAGAAAAAAAAAAGGGAGAGATTGACCTTATGTTCAAGCATTATAAGTACAAAAAAAAAAAAATCAATAGCAAATATTTGGAAAGTCTGATCTTAGAAATATTCTGCTCCAAAACTGGAAAAAGGCAAGTCACTACAAATATAACCTTTAACCTACCGGCCTGAAGCCAACATTACAAGCCAGAAAAAGTCCTAAAAGATTTTAGAAATCAGTGTTTAGTCTACATTAGTGGAAATAGACATAAAGGGCAAGCCTATGGACAAAGATGAGGAATACTCAATGCAAATGATCATAAAGTTATCAATTTCAGAGAAGTCTCAAAAAGAAAGAAGATACAATTTTTGTTTAATAAAAATAAAAGTATAAATAAGGTAAAGATTTGATGAATATGAAAAATTTATAAAGTTTGAAAGCATGATAGATTTTATTTAATTAAATTTTCATTTTACAAGATTAGCCATAATTTAAAACAAAATTAGTAATATATATTTTTTTTCTTTTTCTCGAGGACGAGCAAAAATTCAAGTGTGGGGGTATTTGATGGATATAAATTGTTCATATATTTTAATATAAAAATATAATATTTTAGATATAAAACATGACCAATTTATATCCTATTCTCGCACTTTTCTAAAAATTCTCGCAGGAAAAAGAATACATGGAAAAAGAGAAAAAGAAAGAAACTACAGCTCAAGGGAAGAATGATGCATCCGTGACAATTTCATCCAAGACTAGACAAAGTCAAGAGATACAAAGTTATGGCAAATTCTCACCAAAATTTCAAGACAAATTGCCATATCAATTTCTCATCAAGGCCATATGATATATTAATATTATATTGCAATTTCTCACCAAGGCCTTGTAGGAATTTTCCTATAAATAGCCATATGTTTGTAGATGAAAGGGCATCCCTCTTTGTATCCAATTTTCTATCTAGTTTTTTCTAAGTTTCTAAAGAGAAAGAGAAGAGTAATCTTGGTCTCTTCCTCTAATCTTTCTCTTTGTAGTAAAAATATTCTTAGTCTTTTGAAAGTATTTTTTAGCTTTTCTTACTTCATAATGGAGTAATTTCTTTTTGTTGGGATAGTTGATGAAACTTGATATAATTATAATACTATCTCAGTTTCAATACATTCTTGGCCTGAAACTCTATATACATTTCATATTGTGATGGACCCGGGCTTGACAAGTTCAAGCAAAACCGTAGAGAGAGCGGGCTACACCTAGCTTAGCCTATCCAATATCCGATTCAAAAAGAGCTTTTTTTTGCTGATTTTCCTCTCTCTGTGATGATTTTTTAATCATTATTATCACATCTACATATTTTATATCTAAGTTATTCTTATATTAATTTTGTAATTCTCACGGAGCAAAATTAATATATAATAAATGATGAATAGAATATTAGAGTGAAAGTAATTTTTAATAAGATTATTATTTCAAGTCTATAATCTTGCTTTCCTCAGTTTTAATTCTCACAGAGGAATTGTTGAAGGCAAGATTATTGACTTTCTAGTAAAAATATTCTCACAAAGTTTTTACTATACTTGAGCACAAAATATTAGAGTTAAAATAATTTTTAGTAAGATTATTGTTTCAAGCCTGTAATCTTGCTTTCCTCAGTTTAATTTCTCACGAAGAAATTGTTGAAGGCAAGATTATTGATTTTCTAGTAAAAATATTCTCACGAAGTTTTTACTACGCTTGAGCACAATTCAGGCAAGATATTTCAGTTTAATCGTCACTAGTTTTAAATCAAATGATTGACATAACCTCGCGGAGTGTTAATTATTTATTTATTTCTTAGTGTAAAAATATAATTGTATTAGCAATAAGTAATTATTCTTTAGAGAAATACGTATGAACCTGAGATTTTATTGTAATGATATATCAAGTGAATTCAACGATTCCCAACTCTTTTTAAATATAAACTTTTCAGAAGAAATTTGTCTTAATTTATAATTTCAAACACACCTCTCTTCAATTTGGTTTTCTCAAATAGTAGTCAAAATATTACAAGTCTGTAGCTTAGATTGTCCAATCTCTGTGGGACGATATCATAAACTATACTAGAATTTGACAGAGTACGAGCAGAAAATCCTATACACATAAGCTTCGTCATAGTTGTTGTAGAACTTGCTGGATAGGTCGCTACGCTCCCTCTATCGCAGGGAGACACATGCCACACATGTCTTTCTCTCTTTAAGTAACTTATAGGGAGTTTTCTCAACAAAAGGTCTAGTTGTACACCTATTTATGATGTAGCATGCAGTATTCACAGCTTCTGCTCAGAAACTATGAGGCAACTTATTAGCAAGTAACATGGTCCTAGCTATTTCTTCCAAAGTCCTATTCTTTCTTTCAACTACTCCATTTTGTTGTGGAGTTCTAGGAGCAAAACAATTATGATCTATGCCTCAGAAAATTTAGCTTTCTCAAACTTAGTGCCATGATCAGACCTAATTGATGCAAGTTGATTACCTAGTTGTTTTTGAGTTTTTCTAACAAATGAAGTGAACATGTCAAATGCTTCATCTTTAGATGTTAAAAATAGTGTCCTAGTAAACCTAGCTTAATCATCAACAAGCACCATAATATATCTCTTACCACCTCTGCTCATTGTCCTCATTGGTCCATACAGATTCATATGGACCAGTTCCATCGACCTGGTAGTACTTACCATTTTCTTACTTTTGAAAGAGGATCTTACATGCTTCCTCCTTGCACAAGCCTCACAAACTTTGTCTTCCTTGAAATTAATGTTAGGGAGCCCTATCACTAAGTCCTTGGAGACTAGTTTATTGAGTTGACTTAGACTTGCATGCCCAAGTCTCTTATGCCAAAGGAGGGGATCACTATCCATGACACTCAAGCAAGTGAGCTCATTATCTGAGAGTATGGATAGATCCACCACATATATGTTGTTCACTATTTTTCCCTGTAAAACTATTTTGTCAATGGTAAAAGTTATCACAAATCATTTTGTAGAGGTGAAGGTCAGTTGTGATATACTTATCAAGTTGTATTTCAGTCCATCTATCAGGCAAGGGCGGCTCTAAAGGCTTGGGCTGTGAGGCCATCGCCTTAGGCCCCCAAAATTTGAAGGCCCCAAATTTATTTTAAATTCTTATTATTATTATTATTATATATTATATGAATTATATAAATAATTAGTATAAAGAAAAGTGCTACAGTATATTTTTTTGTTATTTTATATCAATAAATTCATAAATGATGATAATTTTCTTTACTAATTGATTAGTATATTTGCTTCAATCTTCAATTTTAATTTTATCCTTTTTATATAGGAATTAAGTTATATATATTGACAACATAACAAATTTCTTTTACAATGTTCTCTCAAATTGCACGAACACAAAAGTATTCATGCACCGGTTTTCTTTTAGTGTAATTCGGCATATTATATTAGGTTATTTATAATTTATTTTAGATACTCACCAATAAGTGCTACTTATAGAATAAACTACAATTATTGTTTAAATTGATCATAAGGAGTAAATATTTTTGACACCCTTAATGCTCAAAACTTAAGCAATTACGTTATGTACGTTTATTTCTTTTTCTTGTTTGTGATGAAAGCCAAATCAAAATTTGTGGACCTCAAAATCCGATAGTCCACCACTTTATTTTTTGTGCTCTTCTTCCTTTTTTTTTTTTTTTTTCTGATTCGCTTATTTTTGTCTTGAATGATTAATTTATTGTTTAGAAAGTATATTTTATTGTTAGTGTAAATATTTTATAAAATAAATTTAAGGGCCTCTCAATATGGTTTCGCCTTAGGCCACGAGATTCATTGAGTCGCCCCTACTATCAGGTATATATTCTCAATTGAGTGAGAATCATATTTTCCTACCTTCCCAACTCCAATGATCTCACCTTTCTTTTCATTTCCAAATGAGACATTACCTTCCTTAAAGGCCGCAAGTGAAAGGAACCGATTCTTATTCCATGTCATGTGCTTTGAGCAACCCCCTATCCATGTATCATATTTGGCTGCTCTCCTTTACTTGGACCTGCAAAAAAAGAATCAGGGGTTAGCCTTAGGAACCTAAACTAGTTTGGGTCCCTTTCTATAGGCAAAGGGATAAATCAAATTCTTCTTAGCCCAACTTGGCAGCCTATTCTTCCCTAAAACAAAATTTTTGTTCCTTGGACTTGCTTTTTTTTTTTGCTATACATTCACTCTTATAGTGTCCAATATTACCACAGTGAGCACAAATCTTATTCTCAGAAAGTGTTAGGTACTTATTTTTAGGATCTCATTTAGGTGCAGAGTTCCCAAAGCCAAGTCCCTTTCTATTGCTACTATAGTGTTCTTGTAGCCATAAAAATGCATCGAAGGACCTGTTCCATTTGCCTATTCTATCAAGCCCATGTTTAACCTTAGTCAATTCCTCTTTCAAAAATCTTACCAGTTCATCCATTTTTATAGCTCATCTTTTACCTTTCCAAAATCTTCTTCTAGTGTGAGTTTTGTGACACTAGATATTTCTTTACTTGTTACTAACTTCAATTTCAGATTTTCAGATATAAGTTCTAAGATAGCTATGTAAAGTTAGCAACAATTCTGGTAGTCTATCTTTAGAAAGGAAT
The DNA here is from genome assembly GCF_001879085.1 of Nicotiana attenuata. Lineage (NCBI taxonomy): Eukaryota > Viridiplantae > Streptophyta > Magnoliopsida > Solanales > Solanaceae > Nicotiana > Nicotiana attenuata. Next base: position 14,113,981 of record NC_031997.1, read on the forward strand.
TTAATTTTTTCCTTGAGGTCCAGAAAACTTATCTTAGATTATTCATCAAGTTCATCTATAGATTCTCCAGTTGCCATAAGAGCTCATTCACCACTATCATCATCGGTGTCCTCATCTGAACTATCTTTCCAAGTAGCAACCATTGCTTTGGATGGCATTTTTTTGTTGTTCTTCTTGTCATGAACCTGTTCCTTCTTCCGGTTCCTTCTTTCGTATTTCTCCTCTTTCTACTCGACTTTCCACATAGGACAGTTCTTGATCATGTGGTCATGTTACCACATTTGGAACATCCATCAGTCACTTGCACGTGATTTCTTATCCTCTCCTTCCACCAAGAATAGTAGTGACCACTGAATAGTGGTGGATTTCCCTTTACAGTTTTTATATCGTGCACTCATCTTGATCTTTTCCTAAGGTCTTAGCCTCTTCAAGGATAACCTGCTTTGATACCAATTAATATTTTATATTTCAATACCACACAAGAGGGAGGGGTGCGATTTGTGTGGTATCCAATTTTCGTGCGCACTGGATTATAGAAGGACCACGTTTTTCTATGCGTTCCTCAATCTACTGTTGCAAAATAAGTAATGCAGAAAGTAAAGAACACAAGTATTTTTATGTGGAAAATACCCTGCTCAAAAGGTGAAAAAACCACGACCTACTTCGCAGTAGGATTTTTCCAACACTTCACTACAACTCTGAGCCAAACAACAATGTTTATAAACCTTTTGCAAACCTAAGGATTAAACTCTAACCCTTGTAGCAACGAGCCACAGGCTATTGCGAGTGCTTCAAGTTAACTCTAACTTGAACAATACAACTCAAGTTTACAACCTCTTGCAAACTTAAGGATTAACTCTAACCCTTGTAGCAACACGCCACAGGCTGTTGCGACTACTTCAAATTAACTCTAACTGAATGATACAACTTAGATACCTAGTACAATTTGCTTCTAAGAAAGCTGATAGGTACAACTCAAAACACCTACTATACTTTGAACTAGAAATAAAGAAAGACACATAAAACTCTTAGTAGAACTGGTTCTTCAATCTGGTTCGTGTAGCTTCAGGATCGCACTCTTGAATCTCACAGGAATTGCTCCCAAAATGCCTTGCTATTTTGCTCTCAATTCTGCTTTTACTTTAGTACGTGCGCATCGGCTGTAAAATAGAACGACACCGATATATGTAGAGTTAGTCGAATAAGGATTAACTAGAGGTCTAATGCTTTACTCTTCCTTGATGAAAGAGTTCTTGTCAACTTCAACTTCTAATTCTTTCCTTATTTTGGATAGAATTCTCTTCAAGTAAGGAGTCCTGCTCCATATTAAATATGCAAATCTTTTCGTTCAGTGATTGTCAGAAATAACCACGTTTACTTATCCCTTGCACGTGCACGCCTTTTGCTTAAATTTGACCGTAACATGTGTACAGTGTCCATGAACCTGATTCATGCATGTGTTCCTTTGTCAATCATCAAAACTAAAACCGCTCAGGTCAACAAGTAAAATAAAAATATTTTGGCATAAGTTTTTGAGTCACGTTATGATATACAAATCACATATAAATTACAAAGTACTTTTTGAAGTGTGAGTCTGTATCCAGCTTATATTGTTCCAAGCTTTCAATGATGAGCCGATTAAACTTTGGCATGGCATTTACTAAGTTAAAACATGAAGGTGCTGAGATCAAGAGGTCTCAGGTTAAATTTCTAGTGAGGTGCGAGTTTGTGTCAAATTGATACGTTGGTATTCTCATACTAGTGTGCGATAAAGGACATCAATTTGCACCACCGTTAGTTTCATGTAAATATTATGAGTATATATCTTCTATTACTTGATACCAAAAATAGAATTATGCAGTGTTTCAATTGTTTAATTTTTATTTTCAACAGATTAATTAGGATTTAATTTTTATTATAACATGAATACTTCCTAACAAGTTAGCAAATTTCACCTCTCCGTAAAACTTTGCCACCCACAAAACCATTACAAGTAAAATAAGAGACCCTACTTCCTTTGCGTCTTTGTCTCCTTCTTTTATCCTTCATTTTTCATTTCCTTTTCATGCAATCCTCTTCTTCCTCTTCCTCCTTCTGGTTTTTTCCTCTCGAAATCCCGATACCTACTTGCAGAGGCAAATATGTAATTGAATATATATTACTATATATACATAGGTATATACCCCCTTTATATATTCAATTACATCTGCATTTTTATCTTTCATTCTTTTTTATCATTTCCAAGAATCTCTCTTTTTAGTTACCCATATAGCACACACAATTACGTAACCCAACAAATTCCCATATAGCAAACACAATTAGGTTTGATCTTTTATTGTTTTCTCAATATTTTGTTCATTGTTAATTTACATGAATCTAGTTTTACGCAGACTCAAAATAGTGAATTTAACCAAGGTTTGGATACTTTTGGTATTATAGGGCCTTTGCTTTTCAGCCAAGCAGATTCATAGCATGAGGGTCCATCCTATGTCCATGAAACGAAACATTGCTATTCGTGAAGGTATTTATCCGGGTTCAAGTTCGGGTTCCGGGTCTGGTTCGGATCAGCGGGAACAACTTTTGGCGGTAATGGAAGGAAACCCAACGAAGAAGCTACGGAAACTGCCGCACGTATTCGGGAAGGTTCTAGAACTTCCGTTCCGTTCCGATGCTGACGTGGCGGTGGAGGAAGGGCCGGAATTCTTCCGTTTCGTGGCGGAGATGGAATTTGACGATGGTGGAGAGAGCGGAGGCGCCGGAGCGGGAGGCGGCGTGAGGGTGCAGGCGGTGGAGATTCATCCTGGGATTACGAAGATCGTGGTGAGAAATGGTACGGGAGATGGCGGTGCCGGCGTCATCTCCGGCGGCGAAGACGAGTTGTTGTTGGAAGAGCTGAAGGTGGACACGTGGAGGTTCAGGTTGCCGGCGACGACAAAACCGGAGCTGGCCACGGCGGTGTTCGTGGATGGTGAGTTGATTGTGACGGTGCCAAAAGTTGATCGTGGCGGTGGAGATTTTGCCGACGGTAGGAACGTTTGGGGTGGCGGTGGCCGGGTTGTTCTTGTACAGTAGCCAGAAAATAAAAGAAAAAGAGACATTAATAAGATTTTTATTCTCCAAAAATAATACTAATAATAAATTGTTGTACATTATGGTTGACTCGGGAACTTTATTCTCCATGTATGAATACTACTAATATTCTATCATTTGATTTTATTTTTTACTATTTTCTCGTTTTTAAGTCGTCTTCCCTCTCTCCATTTTAGTTGATTCTCCATTCCCAGCTTAACCTGATTTTTGTTTTAAGAGAAGAGTGTAAAATACGAATCAATTTAATAACTCTTGAAAAAAAAACACATGTGATATCATATTTGTTTTTGTATTATAGTTTATGCGGAAAAGGGCAAAATTGTTCCTGAACTAGTGCCTTAGGGTCAAATTTATCTTTCGTCCACCTATAGGTCCAAAAATGCCCTCGACGTTAACATTTTTCTCATTTATGCCCTTATGACTAGCCGTTGAACTCCCAAATAAAAATAATATTTATTTAATTATGACGTGGCAACTTCCTATTGGCTCTGCTTAAAACGCCTATCTCAAATCCATTTAATAACTCACCTTTGATACTTCTGACCAGGTTCAGGAACTCCTTACCATGAGAGCCTCTTGAGGAAGGTGTGTTCTGACTTTTTGCTCACATGGTGCGGGACCAATTGCTAACAAACGCTCAACCATACTGAATTTTCCATCGTGTAAACATGGAGCAATATTTTCTTGATACAGAACTACAAATTCATTGAGCCACATATTTCCTTTGGTTCCATTAGCAACAAGGTCACGTGAATGCAGTACCAACCAGCGTCGCCTAGAGCATTAAGATCGGGCTTCACACAAATGTCATTCTTTAGAAACTCCAGGTTAGCAAGAAAAGTAAAAGTGACATATGTGTTTATTAATAAAACAACCATCTTCATTGATCTATACCGGAAGGTTAAGTCCATACTTGGATTAAAGCGTAAAGACAAATTGGTAGGAAAAGAGCAGCATGATCATAAACCTTTGTTTGGATTCTCAGAACTCCATTCAAGTATCAATATTTGCATCAATTCAACAGAAAATACTAAAAGATTGTAAGTTTATGGAATATGCCACAAAGATATTAAAACAACGCATTGTCATCCTACCAGTGACACCCCAAATAAGGATCAGCCAGAAGAGACCTTGATTTTCTCGGTAATATTGTGGAATTTTCCGAGCGGGTTAATGTTTGGGTCATGAGTGGGTTATTAAATGGAGCTCGGGTGGGGTTTTAAGCAGAGCCAATAGGAAGTTGCCATGTCATAATTAAATAAATATTATTTTTATTTGGGAGTTGACTGTTAGTCATAAAGGCATAAGTGAGCAAAAAAGTTAACTTTAGAGGTATTTTTGGACCGATAGGTGGAAGGAGGATAAATGTGACCCTAAGGCAATAGTTCAGGGGCAGTTTTGGTTCTTTTCCTCAGTTTATATAATACAGTTGTATTAAAAATCGTGAAGGTGCATTCTAAGTACTCGTTACATATAGGACTTTATTATTTGCAAATATTGTACTCCAATATTTCGATAATGATTTGACCATTAGTATTTATTGAATTTAAGTATTTGAAATATTGAAATATTGAAAAAAATATTTCAAGAGTATTTCAAGTAAAATAATGATTTTCATTCATATGTCTTCAATTTTGTCCAAGTGAAATTCATGTCCAACGCCTAAATTTTCATTTAAAAGAAGTGAATATTCCTTCCGCTCACTTTTACTTGTCCACAATGGACGTTGCACTTCTCCTAAAAAACTAACAAAATAAAGTATATTTTTTACCATAATACCAATAATAACGATAGCATTTCAAAAAATCTTACAAAATAATTTGGGAATAAGTAATTAATGATAAGGGTAAAACAAGAAAAAATTATTTTTCTCTTGAACTACTAAAATGGACAAGTAAGTCAGGATTTATATTTGGAAAATGATGAAGAAAGGACTAAACATTGAATTCCTCTATTCAATTCTACCCTTAATTAATTTGGCCTTGCCTAAGGACTAAGCAGTGAATTCTTCTATTCAATTCTACCCTTAATTAATTTGCCCTTGCCTAGCAGTAATTCCTATTTATTCAAGTACAATCTGTTATCTGTTCTTCCTCAGGATGGATTGTAGTAGCTCTTCCATTGATCTAATGCTAAAATGTTACCCCACAAAATACATTACAAGTTTCTGCCTTACATATAATTTCTGACTAGTGCCTTTCTTTCGACAGAAATTAATATTTTGTTAAATCAGTTAACTTATTCATTTTATGATCTTCTACTCTAACTTTGAAAGATGAAGATAAATCTGATTTTATGGAAATGTTAACATATGGACTAATAGTAATGTCCTCTATCTGAAAAAAAAATATACATGGCCTAACAGTAGTGCAAACTGTTACAAAGAAATAACTCTTGAGGCTCGGAACAAAATTTTGGCATAACATGGCCAGGGCGTATTTGTTGTATACAAAGGGCAGAGCTTGCTTAAGACGATTCTGTTTCTAGACAAAAGTAATCCTTGAGTATTTGCTTCGAAGTTCTTCCAAATCCATTTTGCACTTGTTTCATGTCCTTGAGTTTCGAAATTTCTCGTTTTATTTGGTCTACTCTTTTCAGGACAACATCAAGTAAGGTATCTGTTTCAACCATTGATGTACGGCTTGATAGATCTGATCTTTCCTTGTCAAGCTGCTCATAGAGATTCATGATATAGTTCTTTTGAGCAAAGAGCTTTTCCTCAGCAAGTCTGTACTCAAATTCTTGAGACTTCCTCAATGCCTGCAGTGTTTGATCAATCTCATCCTCAAGCTTAAGGGATTCGATGCGATGGTCAAAAGTTGAAGTCATCTTTTGTGGTGAAGATCTTTCGCTAAGAATTGACTCTCCATGGTATGTAGACACACATGTTCCTGTGTCATGCTGAGATGTTCCTCCTACCATCAAAAGAAATTTACATACGTGGAAGCTTTAAAGAGATCTTAACAGTGAATGCAGCTTTGCAAGGAGGAGAGATATTTGAACAGAAAGCTCTTGAACATAGTTACTAAGTCGACTAAATGCTCTTACAATGAAAAGATAAATCTCAGCATACACAAACATCAACAAGAGATACAAAAAAGAAAAGAGTTCATATAAATTAAGATGACAATATGTTTCATATATCTCAAAACTCGTTCAGTACATTGTGACGGAAAATAAGCCTTGATAGTACCAACTCATGACTCCAAAACGATGAGTTATGCACATCGTTCATACTATAAAATGGGTAATTTGTAGATGGACTAAAAGCAAATAAAGAAGGAACCAAAGAGTAACTAGCTTAGTGTAGTTAAAAAGACATGTAAAGCTGAAGCTAGGTGTGTAGGATGGACGTTTTGTCTTCAATCAGGTAGCATTTTGGTGCAAGCACCGAAGCGCTCAAGCGTACACTACATGATGAATATAACTGGAAACGGGATTTATTAATAAGAAGACAATATGAATGAATATATTAGTCATAAATATTAGGAATAGACTTATTTAGTATAAGAAAATAATCGCTGAATCTGACTGAGGTAAGACATTCAATGATTTGAAATAGAAATTAAAACTGAATATTTGCATTGAATCTAGAAATCAGCTCCGTAAGAAGCCCCCGTCTTTTAAGATCTAAAACATCCTAAATGACATCAGTAACCAAACATGGAATGAACTGACAAAGGATTCTGAAAGTCATATAGACAGTTTAAGTACTGACCTAGGATTCTGAAAATACCAAAGAGAGAAAATCCAGTGAACGTGACCTACTGCCAACATCATTAAGGCATGATTGCACTTCATGCTCAACAACAGGAGCACAAGAGCAATAAACGATACGAGCACGGCTAGGGGTTCCCGCCAAACATCATGCCAAGAGAGCATTGGATGCCATAGAAGGTCTTAAGTAAAGACCAAGTCTGTTTGAGGAAGGATTTGTAGATGGCAGAATTTGCAAAGGTTGTGCGACCGCACTATAAGAAACCAACCTCATAGCAATTCAGAATTCAGGATGTGCTGAATTTGTGAAGGTTGTATGATGACTGCACACTGTGCCCACAACCACATGCACCAGGGTACGGATTTAGGAGTTCATTGGACCGCATATTTAATTCGTGAAGGTTGTATGACCGCACACCATGCCCTCAACCACACACACCAGGTCCGGATTTAGGAGTTCATTGTTTTAAGGCTCATTTCAGGTATTAACCTAATGGGCTTGTTTGCTCAGTTATCCTAGACTATAAATAGGTGTTAAGTGTTTACAGCTTAAAAAGGAGACAACTAAAGATTATTAATGAATATTGAGTCCTGAAGCTTTACCAAGAAATATCACGTAGTGAGTTGAAAGACTACAACGTCCCCGTGGAAGTGGGGAGGAGTTGGAGTGAAAGACCTTAGGGTGTTCAATAAACTTTACTTGATAAATGGTTATGGAAATTTGGGATAGAGGAACATGCTTTTTGGAGGAGGTGGTTGCAAAAAAGTATGGTAACATTTATTGTTTTTTTTTTTTGGGGGGGGGG
>NC_031997.1:14121613-14205538 GCF_001879085.1 Nicotiana attenuata
GAAGGACTAGAAGTATCACATTTTCATTTGGGTGCAAGCTTTGGAGGATTATTATGAACGGATGGGAACAGTTCCACGGCCAAATTATATCAAGGTGGGTGATGGAAACAGAATTAGATTTTGGTGACACAAGCGAAGAGGAGAGAACGTTTTGAGAATTGCCTTTCCAATTTATACAAAATTTCTAGCCAAAAATAATAGACAATGCAACAGACTCAAAGGATACATAAGGAGGACGTGATTTGGGATCTTACATTCGGAAGGAATCTACGAGATTTGGAGATGGATGAACTCCAAAGTTTAGTAGAATTACTCTACAAACAGAATACATCGCATGCCATGCATGATAAGGTGGAGATGAGAGACGGGCAAAGATGGACAGTTCTCGATCGTATCATATTACTAGAAACTTTTGGTGATGGATGAAGTGGAGGCTCGCCAAATTTGCTTACATGTAGAAGACTCTAGGTTGATAATTTTCTGTTCATATTATGCTTCAGTTGCAAGATATGTCTTTGGAATTTGTAAACAATGTAAAGTACAGAAATAGGCAAACACAAAGAGAGTAATGCATGCGCATATACATATCTATTCGTGCATTTATATACATCAGTCTTGGTGTACGCGCATTGCACGTGTACCCTATATCAAAGAAAATAATTTTTTGTAAAAATAATAAAATCAATGAAGTGGAGGCTCCCTTCCGGTGTCTTGTGTGATAAGAATGTGCCGCAGAGACTTAAAAGGTAAGTTCTACAAGGTTGTAATTAGATCGACTATGTTATATGGAGCAGAGTGTTGACCGGTCAAAAACTCTCATACCCAGAAGCTAACAGTAACTGAGATGAGGATGTTGAGGTGGATGTGGGCATACCCGGTTGGATAAGATTAGGAATGAAGTTATTCGGGAAAAGGTAGGAGTGGCCCCTGTGGAGGATAAGATGCGGAGGCGAGGTTGAGATGGCTCAAGCATGTTAAGAGAAGTACAGAAGCCCCGGTTAGAAGGTGCGAGCAGTTAGCCTCGGTGGGCAGCAGGAGGGGTAGAGGTAGGCCTAAGAAGTCTTGGGGAGAGGTTATTAGGCGGGACATGGCGCAGCTGATGCTGACTGAGGACATGGCCCTAGACAAGAGGGTGTGGAGGTCAAAGATTAGGGTAAAAGGTTCGTAGATAGTCGAGCGTTTCTCTTTGTCTTACTCAATTCGCTAGCATTAGTGTTAGTATGATATCTTTTATTCATAGATGGCTATTACTACCTAAAGTTTGACTGCATTCATGGTTCCGATCTTATTTCATCTTGGTGTTATTCCTACTTGTTGCAATTACCTTTTCTTTTTCAGTCGTTCTCTAGCCGAGGGTCAATCGGAAACAGCCTCTCTACCCTTCTAGGGGTAGGGGGTAGGGGTAAGGCTGCGTACATCTTACCCTCCCCAGACCCTACTTGAGGGTAACTACTGTGTTTGTTGTTGTTGTTTTTGAAATGGGAACAACAACAACAAACCCAGTAGTTACCCTCAAGTAGGTTGTTGTTGTTGTTGTAAAAATAATAAAATGATACTTAAAAGATGTATTTGCATTATAAAATAAAAAATTACAAATAAAAAAAAATTGCAAGTGCCTGAAAATAATAAATGTTAATCATGTTTAGAATTTTTCGAATCCACTCTAGCGATTCTTCCTCTAGTTTTTCCCGTAATCGCTTCATTGTACAAAAATGTTATAAGAGTAGTATTTGATTGAAAGGTAAAAAGGTCGTTCGACTTTACTTGAGGCGCTAAGTACGTGCGTTTATTTCATATTAATTTTACAAAATCAGAGTCTGATAGTTTTCCAACAATTAAAAAGTCTTTACCCACAATTTACTCAATTTGTGAGAATGCTAAAACTTGTACCCTTATCCTAATCATGCATTAGTAATCACATAATCCGAACTCGACAAATACTGATGGCAAAAAACTTTTATAAAGAACTTAGAGATCCCAACAATTCTTTTTGAACGTGGAGTTGTATGAAGTTGCACCACTCAAGAAGAAATCAAGTTAAAAGAATGCTAGGATAATCAATAGATGGAAAGTCAAATAAATATGGTGTCAAAGTCCAGTAAAATCTTATTGATTTTAATGTTCTAATTTTAGGACTTCCTACATAGTGTAAATAAGAAAAAATTGGATGATTAAAATTTTAGTCGATTCCAAAGTCCTAAATATTAGGAAAACAATCAAATGACTTTTTTGTTCAGTGTGAACTCTATTTTAAAGGGGTAAAAAAGACAAACGATATTACGCTAAAGCCTTCATGCTTTTAATATAGTATACATTCAATAGTGAAAACACAAGAAGCATGTACCCACATAAACAGATAACTTAGGCAGGTATAGATACATGAGCCAAAGGGAAAAGTGACACAAATAAGAATTAAAAAGGGCAGAGAAGGTACCATTGGTGTCCATGAATTCTTCTTCTTTGAACACATCTCTAATGCCGGTTCCCTTGTGAAGCTGATACAAGATATCATAATGGTCATTCTGGTCAATTGGAAACCCCATAAAGGCAAAAATAAACATCTTGGAAAATGGAAACAGAGTACCGTTCATCTACCTCTCAAGTCAGCTATACCTTTGCCATGGCCGATTTAATACGATGCAACAACTGTTTTGCATTTGTTTTTCGTGAGCCACGCAGAATGCAAATGCCAACACTCAAAATCTTCTCAATGTCATCACGAGAATCAATTGATCCACAAATGTTTAGAAGCTTCATGACATGTGAGACCAAATCAGTTCTTGAATCACAGCGTCGACAAAAATACTCTGCATCCAAACCGATGCTTCCTCCAACTGTCCCAGCCATATAAGCTCGTAGAGCGCAGTCTATATGGGCTATGTGTCCACAAATGTAACCATCAACACCTGTTGCTTCACACCTAATGTAACTATACCCACCATAAGCAGAACTAATAGTTTTACAACAAAGAATACAACAACAATCTCGGCAAAAACCAGGCTCACTGCAACAAAGGTCACAAATCATGGTCTCTGGACTAGGATTCTCTGCTACTAAACTGGCACACACACTGTTACCAGCCTTACAACTGCTGCTTCCAAAATGAGAATCAGGTTTCATGCCTGAAGATGTGACCTCAGCATACCAGCCACCTATAATTTTCAAAGAAGTCAAATTTGAAATCATGTCACAAATAACTTGTTTAAGCACAACAAGAAACACTAAAAGATTTGCAATCCACTGACAGGCGACAGCATTCAAATTTATAATCAAAGAGGAAATTCACTCAAAATGAGAATTTCGAAGATGAGCTAAAGAAATAGATCTTTATGAGCTTACTAGCTAGTTGTAATGGAGAGAAGGAATGAAATTTAAAAAAGTAGCTTCATGCACATCCTCAAAGTGAATTTTTTTTTATTTTTTGATAATAGTAACAAATTTTATAAATGAGTAAAATATTTACAAGAAATTGTGTAAGCCACAATCAGTTCCCAAAAGATCTGAGACTACCTAGCCTATTCTGTTCGATTACATTTCTTCTAGTAAATCTAGTAAAGAATGTACATCCTCCCTATAGCTCTCTTTGCACCAAAAATGAAATAACAAAAACAATTAAGCTTAATTTTTTGGTAAGAGCTAGGCCTATCTTCAAAAACTCTGGCATTCCTTTCCTTCCATATAACCCACCAGATGCAAGCAGGAACTACTTTCCATCATTTCTTCTGTTTAATATTTGCCCCTCCATTGTTCGAGCTACTGAGAAGAGATGCAGTGTTATTGGGCATTGTCCAAGAGATTCCAGCCAGATTGAGATAGAAATGCCAAAGTTGAGTAGTGACTGGACAGTGTATAAAGAGATGGGAAACTGACTCCCCATCTTTGCCACATAGACTGCACTTAGCATGTAGCTGAATTCCTCTCCTAATAAGATTATCCGGAGTTAGAACAGCTTCCCTTGCTACTAACCATGTGAAGTATAAGACTTTCATGGGCACCCTGACCCTCCAAATTTGTTTCCATGGCCATCCTTGAGTAGGATTAGGAGTATTGTTGATGAAATGATAAACAGATTTCACTGAAAAGGATCTTGATTTGTGACCCTTCCACATTAAAGCATCTTCCTCTTCTGTGAGACCTTGGAAAGCTTCTAAGGTCTCCCAGAAATCTACCACACTTTGCAACTCCCGGTCATTTAAGTTCCTTCTGAAAACAATGTTCCACCCATGTGTGGATTTTGCTTTTGCTACTGAAATTCTTGGATTCGCAGCAATGTTATACAAGTCTGGAAACTGATCTTTCAGAGGAGTGTGCCGAAACCATATGTCACACCAGAAGAGAACTCCTCTTCCATTTCCAACCTTGATACTAGAATGATCAGCAATGACCCTTCATTGTCCCCTAATTGTTTTTCATACACCAACTCCATGTGGGGATGATACTAGTTTGGTGCACCAAGGTCCTCCATGGCCATACTTCTCTTGTATCACCCTTCTCCATAAAGTTGCTTCCTCCAAACTATACCTCCATAACCATTTTGCAAGGAGACTATGTTCTGTGCCTTTAGGTTTATTATACCTAAACCACCTGCCTGCTTAGAGCACAAAAGAGTATTCCATTCGACTAAGTGAATAGTCTTTTACTCACTATTTCCTTGCCAGATAAAATTTCTCCTTAGGGAATCAATATTTTTCCTCACCTTAGTTGGTATTGGGAATAAGGACATCACATATGAAGGCAGTGCATCTAGGACACTATTCACCAGAGTCACCCTGCCTCCAAGTTACAAGTATTGGCTCTTCCATCTTGAAAGTCTTTTTTCACTCCTTTCAATCACCCCTTGCCAGATTTCTTGCGACTTGTTTTTGGAGCCCAAAGGAAGGCCTAGATATTTGGTAGGTAGGTTCTCTATTTGACATTCCGGGATATTAGCCAAATTCTGTATGTTTGGAACTTCATTTACCTGATATAGCTTACTCTTTCCACAGCTAACATGTAAGTCTGCAACAGCTTCAAAGGTTGTTAATATTAGTCTGAGATGAAGCATCTCCTCTGGTTGAGATCCCATGAAAATGATAGAGTCATCTGCATATAGGAGATGTGACTCTAGGCTGCAGTTTTCTCTGTTTGACACCTTGAACCCCTTGATCCGGCCATTTGACTTTGCAGTGTTGATCATCTGATTCAGCCTTTCCATTGCCGTCAAGAACAAAAAGGGGGATAAAGGATCCCCTTGGGGTGAGCCATTAATCAAGATAGAGAATTTTACGGTGCTAAGACAGAAACGGATCCAGTTACTCCATTTAGTTCCAAAGCCCATATCAGACATTAATCTCAGAAGGAACTTCCAGTTGACATGATTGTAGGTCTTCTCTATATCCAGCTTGCATAGAACACCTGGAATTTTGCTTTTGAGCCTAGAGTCGACCACCTCATTAGCAATAAGAGAAGCATCCATGATTTGTCTTTCTTTTATGCAGGCCATTTGATGACCTCCAATGAGCTTGTTAATTAGTCTTCAACCTCTTAGTTAAGACTTTGGCTATAATCTTATAAACACTTCCAATCAAGCTAATTGGCCTAAAATCTTTAAGTTCTCTAACCTCATTCTTTTTTGGGATAAGAGCCACATAGGATGCATTTGAACTCTTCTCAAAGTATTCATTAGAGTGAAAATTCTTCAGGGTCAACATGACATCTTCCTTGACTGTTGGTCAGCATTTCTGGAAAAAACCCATGGTGAAGCCATCAGGTCCTGGTGCTTTTCTGAAGCACAGGACTTGAGGTATTCCACCACTTCCTGTTCTTCAAACTCTCTTTGTAACCATATACTTTCCTCCTCTGTTAACAAGTTCCCCCTAGCAAGATTGTAATTTGGCCTCCATATTTCAGGTTCAGCATAAAAATTCTGATAGAAGTCTATAATTTCCTTCCTGATTTCTTCAGAGTTTGTGGTAGTTTGCCCTTGCACCTCCAGCTTATCAATGTGATTATATCTCCTATGTGCATTCATTTTGTGGAAGAACTTTGTATTCTTGTCCCCCTTGTTTCAGCCATAAGGTTCTGGACCTTTGTCTGTCTCTTCATACTTGGCCAACTCCTGAATTTCCAACATGAGGCCAGCCTTTTCCAATAGCTCTCCTTCAGTGAGCCTTCTGCTTTCTTGAATCTGATCAAAGATTGAGATGTTACTGAGAGCTGTCTTCTTTCTTTTTTCTAGTCTGCCATACTCATCCTTATTCCACTCTTTTAGCTTAGTTTTGAGGAGCTTTAATTTGGTGGCTAGCACAAAATCCGGCCTACCAACAATCACAAAGGAATTCTACCAAGTCTGCACTTTTGAGGGAAACTCTTGAACATCTAACCACCAATTTTCGAATTTCAAATAAGATTTGTTGGGTTCCCATTCCCCACATTTCAAAGAAATTGGTGTATGATCAGATATTACTTTTGGGAGAAGGCTCTGCCTAATAAAACTAAATTCCTTATCCCACTCCATAGAGAAATCTGTCTATTCTAGAAGCACACTCAGAGTTGTCACCTTGGCTCCAAGTGAATTGGGCTACCAGGAGTGGAGGATTAATCAATTCCAGTTCTTCCATAGTTTCTGAAAAATCTGCCATTGCTCTACTGTATCAGTTCCTATTTTTCCTTTCATTTGCAAATCTAGTGGCGTTGAAATCACCAAATACCACCCAATTTCTATTACATAACCCTTTCATAGCACCCAACTCTAACCAAAGATCTTTTCTTTCCACTCTCTTGCATGGAGCATACACCCCAGTCAAAGCCCATAAGAAATTATCTAACATAGAGCTAAACAAGTGATAGAATATCTACCTTTTCAACTAGTTCCCCTTTCCATTCTCTCTTATCCCACATAATTAAGATGCCTCCCTTTGTCCCTTCAGCTTCTAGCTTTATATGATCAATCCACCTACTGCTACCCAGTTGTTTTGCAATACCATCACAGTCCCCCTCAATCTTCGTTTCTTGCAGACAGTAAATGTTTGCCCTCCACTCTTTGAAAGCTGATTTTATCAACTTCCTTTTCTCCGCCCATTAAGACCCCTAACATTCGAGGAAATTGTGTATCTTCATCAACTTTTAATGAGTAGTTGCCTCCCTCTGTTCCTTGGGATTCCGTCTTTGTACTTCACTCCAACTTTCAGATTCTTCCTTTCATGAACTCTTTTTAATTTTGGTGAAACTATTGTGCTTTTGTTTTTTGATCGCATCATTGCTTTCATCTCCTTTTTCCTACTGTCTATCTTCAAAAATAGAGCCATATCTTCCCATTCGCATCCTTCAAAGCTCACCGTATATTTTGCTCATCTTTCCAATGTTTCTTTTGATCCATGCAGGAACATCTAAATCACAGGTCTGTGGGTGCACCTCAATTGGTTCTGCTATATCAATATGTTGGTGTTGAACCAATTGCTGTCTGATTCATCAGTAACGCCTTCGCCTTCAGAGAGACAATCTACAAAGACTGTATGTGCGTCTTCATCCTCTGGGTCACCTTGTATCTAATTAACAAGAGGAAGATGAGAGACTAGGTTCTTCCTAGCTGGTCCTTCATGTTCCTCTCCCTCTGTAGGTGGTGTTGTGTTGAGGATAGATTGTTTGAGCGAGAAGAGTTTGCTCTTGAGCCGAGATGCGATCCTCCATTTTCTATTGCTCTTCACGGATTGTTTCTGCCACCAGAGTTTTTATTTGTGCAAGAAAAGTTTCTCCCACAGCATTTAAGATAACAGATCCAGGGTTGTCTTAATTTGTGATGATTGGATTGGGCTTAAAATAGCCCTTTTCAGCTTCCTTGATTTGATTCTCATTAGGCCCATCTTCAGTTGGCCCAACAGAATCCTTCAGTCCCACATGCTTCTCACGTGAGTCACTTAGTTGGCTCACCACCCATCTATCACCTTTAATGTGAGGCTCCCTATAAAAACCCACTCCTAGGCTAGCTACAACCTTGGGCCCATTCTCCACAAACTGACAAAGCCCCATATCTTTTCCTTCTGCCCGCCCCGACCCAACATGTTTAAAAACACCCTTAAAACCATTGACTACCCCTAGAGAACCACTACCCCTTATATCTCGGGATAAGCATCCTTATCCCAGTAACCAAACAACCCCTTATTGACATGCTTTTGTAATAACAGAATGTCATGGCTTGTTAAGAACTACAAGTTTCAAAAGTTTTTTTTCCTTTTTCGAACTTTGTGCTCAGTCAAACACTGCCACATAAAATGAAACAAAGGCAATACAAGGAAAAAATCATAGTCAAGGAAAAAGTTTTTGACTCTTTAAATAGTAGTGTCACATAAAATGGACGGAGGAGCATTAGTTTGCCCTTCTTGCTTGGAAAGACTTCATCCTAGGATTCTCTTACCCCTTGTTCGCTTCAACCACCTTTTAGCATGTGTGAGGCATACTAGTAACATTTCATAAGGGAGATCATAGCAGTCTCTTTGTTGAAATTTAAACAAAGTTGTATGTGTAAATTTTCCAGAGAGTATAAGTGATAAAAAGAAATAAATACCAACCTTATTACTCATCGTGGTTTCAGTCCAACAACTTATAGTACCTTACTTGAAAAATGTTTTAACTACCATGTATAAAGAATAGGCAGTAAAGGAGGACGATTGCAGTAGCTTCAGAATCAACACAAAAATAAACTAATTATGAGAATTCTTTGAAGAATGAATGGGCCTAAAACAATGAATACAGATGATTCATATAACTGACCCTCCCCCTCCCCCAAACTATAAAATTAAATCCCCGGTGAAGGTTAAAAATGTTCTCTTCACATTCATCTCTGACTTGGGAAATATGCCTCTTCTTTCTCTCCTTTTGATACTCTCTCCAGTAAGGCCTCACTCCGGCTAAATTAGATTTTATTATAGGGTAACAAATTTTTTCATCTCAGGGGACAAATCTTTTAAACTTATTAACATTAGGGATGCTCAAATTAGATGGTATTCACTCATCGAAAGACGCAACTGTTTTACAAGCAGAATTAGCATCGATTAAAAGAATCTACTATGGGTTTGTAACACTATGAAAGCATCGGTCTTTATGGAAGATGGGGAAGAACACAACAACCATATCTTTACCGAGTATATATATCAAATTACAACATCTATGGCAGATTTGTGAGTAACAAGAAACAAGTGGTGATCATTCGGGAGGCAGAATAGAATACAACAAAGGCTGGATTAACATTGCTAAGAAAATACTTCGGTGAAGCCACAACAATCATGGACCAAGACGCAATTTCCATCACTAAAAACCTACTTAGAGGCCGCAAGAATCGAAAGCTAGCTAGCTATTCCAGTGGCCCCATCAACAAAGTTAGATGGTGTTACANGATGGGTTTGTAGCACTATGAAGCAACCATCAAGTCTTTATGGAAGATGGGGAAGAACACAACAACCATATCTTTACCGAGTATATATATCAAATTACAGCATCTATGGCAGATTTGTGAGTAACAAGAAACAAGTGGTGATCATTCTGGAGGCAGAATAAAATACAATAAAGGTTGGATTGACATGCTAAGAAAATACTTCGGTTCTTAGGAAGCCACAACAATCATGGACCAAGACGCAATCTCCATCACTAAAAACCTACTTAGAGGCCGCAAGAATCGAAAGCTAGCTAGCTATTCCAGTGGCCCCGTCAACAAAGTTAGATGGTATTCACTCATCGAAAGACGCAACTGTTTTACAAGCAGAATTAGCATCGATGAAAAGAATCTACGATGGGTTTGTAGCACTATGAAGCAAGCATCAAGTCTTTATGGAAGATGGGGAAGAACACAACAACCATATCTTTACCGAGTATATATATCAAATTACAGCATCTATGGCAGATTTGTGAGTAACAAGAAACAAGTGGTGATCATTCTGGAGTCAGAATAGAATACAACAAAGGTTGGATTGACATGCTAAGAAAATACTTCGGTTCTTAGGAAGCCACAACAATCATGGACCAAGACACAATCTCCATCACTAAAAACCTACTTAGAGGCCGCAAGAATCGAACGCTAGCTAGCTATTCCAGTGGCCCCATCAACAAAGTTTGAAGATGTTACACACCCATACTCTGGATGCCTGATAGCGATCTCCGATGATCCATTTTAAAGTAGCCCAAATACAAAAATCATACCGAAATGGTTCCTCAGCATATGGAAAACGAGTGCAGGACTCAAAGATACTAATATATCACAACCGCTTTCTGTTTGAGTTTCCATGAAGACATGAGGAGGTTGGAATCAGCATACAGAATTGGTTTTGGATGGTAGACATTTGCATCTGAATAGTGGATGCCAAAAGTTGGTAAAATCTCTACTGACAGTAGGTCGGAAGTTTTCTAGGTTAAAACATTTGGCATTCCTCTCCATGATATCAAAATAAGTGTGGTGGCTACATTGGAGCAGATGAAGATTCAAAGAATAGAAAACATTTTGTCTGGGCTCGATAATGCATTAGGAACCCCAGTAAGCAACTTCCAGCGAAGATGGGAATAGAATTGGGGGATTGAGATCTGAAATCTCGACAATGGCAGAACCCGGCCATCTCTAACATACATCTAACAATGCACAGAACCTATTGACTTACTTGCTCTCCTAGCCACACCGAAGGACTTCATGACGGAACATCAACCACCCACCAGGATCATACAGGGAAGTCCAAAGAACGGAAGTTTACAACCAAAGAAGGTTACAGCCTTATGTTCTCTTAGAACGGAATGCTAGAGGATTGGCCTTGGGAACATGTCAGGAGGACCAGACTACCACTTAAAGTATCTTGCCTCACATGGACTTCCCTCAATGAAGCTTGTTTAACACGAGACAACCCTTTTTTAACCCCCTCATAGGAGCTCCCTCTATTTTGCTCCCTTGGTGACTCGAACCCACAACCTCAAGGTTGGAGGTGAAGGGTTTTTACCACTTCAGCAACCCTCTCTTGTCACACAAGACAACCTTAGCACTAAGGGTGTTCGTCGGTCTGTACAGTACGGCACTTAGTCATTTCGGTTCAGTAGTTTCGGTTCTTAAAATGATATACCAATATCATACCTAATTACATTCAGTATGGTTCGGCTTTTCTCCTTTAGGTTTCGATTTATTCCTTCCGGTAATTTCGGTTTCTTCGGCTTGAATATTAACGAGTGCATACAACCATAGACTGTAATATTTTTCATTAAAGTACTCAATGAAAACGTTCTAAGCTCTACTCACCTGACTGATGGTAAAATCTTTGTCCAAAACAATCAAGTATCAACTAAGAGAAAAAAGGTACATAGAGGAATACATTTGATCATTGGAAATATCATGTTACTTACTTAGAGTTAATTGTTGAAATTAGAGAATACGACAAGGACTAGTCCAACATATGCAACAATAATACAAGAGTAACGGAGTAAGAAACACCCTAAAACCATTGAAATATTACGTTAAACTGCTTGACAACCAAGAGAGTAAGAATCAGAATCTGCATCCTACCTTGTTCCTCCATTTTCCTAAAGAAGTACATGGGATTTAGTACCAACCTCAACATGAATGCCAAAGAAAAGTATTGTGTAACTTAGTATGTTAATCAATAATATGTGTAATGTGTAACTCAGTATATATTTTGTACGGTATCGGTATTTCAGTATTATTTTTTTAAATACCATACCTGATACAAAATTATTTTAAAAACTTAAACCAAATACCATACCAAATACCAAAATACCAAACATATACCAAAATTTTGGTTTCGGTACGGTAATTCGGTGTTTACCATATTATGCACAGTCCTCCTTAGCAGATGGAACAGTGTCTTAGTCAACAGATGCTACATGTGCCAACAAAGCTCAGAAAGTGTTAACTAATATGTTTTTTCACTGCTAAGTTGCTGCTGACATCTGGTATTTACCGAACATATACCAAAATTTTTGGTTTCGGTACGGTAATTTGGTATTTACCATATTATGCACAGTCCTCCTTAGCAGATGGAACAGTGTCTTAGTCAACAGATGCTACATGTGCCAACAAAGCTCAGAAAGTGCTAACTAATCTGTTTTTTCGCTGCTAAGTTGCTGCTGATATCTGGTATTTCTTCTTTATCATTTTTTGCCTATTCTGTGTCAGCCTCAGTACATCAAGGAAGGCTATATCAACATTTTTCGGAGAGTTGACAAAGTCATCAAAAGAATATGGAAAATGATCCCAACAATAATTTTTTGGTGTGTTGGAATGAAAGAAACTGCAATTGTTCTGATGGAATCTCAACTCGCATTCCCTGAAAACTAGATATTTAGTTCGTTTGTTCAGTTGGAGCTCTTTTACCTTTAATAGTGCTGACAATTTTTGGACTTTGTTAGCTCCCTGATTCTAGCATAGACACTCTTGTAATAGAGCTAACATGCTTTTGTTTTCTATAATCTGGCATCTTCCTGATGCCCCTTCAATGATATATCTTACTTCATACACAAAAAAAAAGATTGTTTGATAACTTTAATTGATGGAAGATTAGCTAGGTCAGGAGACGATCAAACTATATGTGTATTACTCGTGTATAGTGTTCTAATGAGCTAATGAACTAGACACCATTTCTCTCAAGAAAAACTAATGAAATGATGACTTTTTCTTCCAGAATAATTTGTTGTTAGTATATATATATATATATATATATATATATATATATATTTAATACTCACTCTGTCCCATTTTACGTGCACAATTTTCTTTTTAATTTGCTCCAAAAAGAATTGCACCTTTCTATATTCAGAATCAATTTAACTTTAAACTTCTCATTTTATCCTTAATGAAATAATTTTATAGTCACAAAAACATCTATGGCATGTTTTAGGCTATAAGTTTCAAAAGACTTTCTTTCTTTCTTGAACTTTGTGTCGAGTCAAACAGTGTCACATACATTATGATGAAGGGAGTATTAAAAGTTCTTTCTTAATTGATATATACATTTTCAGAATATCAAGTATTCTAAAATTGGTGTAATGGCGTTGTTAAAGTTTAGCAAATATAAATAGGCTCCCCAATATAGAGTGCTCATCAAACATGGCACAAAGCCCAAGACAAAGTTATATATGCAGAGCCTAGAGCTTAAGATTGGTACTTTCGCATAGGTGCTCCGAGCTGCATAATTTTGCCTTGAAAGTGGTTATTTTTCTTTTTGGGATGAGGTAATTTTCCCTTGAAAGTGGTGTAGCCGCATTGAGCTATGTCTAAAAGTTTCTTACTAATTCCAAAAACACAAGAAAATTCAACGTACTAAATGAATAAAAAGCCATATCAAATCCAACCTTGTAATAGTTTTGACGGAATCTTCCAACTGAATGATGCAAAGAATTCCTTGATATCTACGCTTGGAAACTCAGACCGGATGTATTGCTCCACCGAAAGCCTACTTGCGAAAGCATTTCGCTTTCCCCGAAGACGTTGTGGAAGATACAGATATCTATCAAGAAAGTAGCCAGCAGCTGCAATTCGTTTTCCCACCTTCCAGGCCCATTTGTCACCTGGGTTCGGCCAATCTGCAGGAGCATATGGTAAACCTTCGCCTGAAGCATTGACAGAAACAGGATAAAGGTAAAGTCCGTTTTTATTGGTACTAAGTGTATCTCCATTACATGCAGCAGGACTGTCAATCTCCACTGGATCATTGTTGGATGACATGTAGCTAGATGATTTAACTGTGGCAGATAGCCAAAGAAAAGAATATATCAGCTTAAAATCCAAGAAAGAAAAGGTTTATCAAATCACAGTCTTACAGCTATGCATAATACTCGTTTAGCCATCAAGCAAAAGAATGAAGAAGACATACCACAAGTCCAAATCAGAAAGCAAACACATTTTCTGACGATTAAATAATAAAAGCAGCTTAAGATTAAAAAGTCAAAGCAGGCACTTATGCCTCTGTACAAAACGAGTTAGCTAATAATTGGACAAAAGAAAGAATACAACAGCAAAGAACATAGACAAAAGAACAGTCCAAGGTATCTCCACAAAATCAATGTATCCAACTTGTCCTTAATTTTCTAGTCAGAAGGTGAACCTTGCAACTTGAAGCTATGAAAGTGACCCTGCCCGACAGAGCAAATACAATGTTTAACGCGCGTTTTGGCAACAGAGATGTATTAGAAACCATTAATTTCAATTTTATGTGTCCGACAGGAAATACTCCTTGTTTTGATAGATTTGACTTTGTTAAGGTTTTTGCCAATTGACCACAAGAACTTCCAGACAGTGATCATTACAGAATATCAGACAATGTATCTAATTTTCATTCTTCCCCTTATAATCGCAGCACATCACATCCTTATGTTGCTGATTGACAAAATAAAGGCTCAAATTGGATCAATCTAACCTAAACAATGAAAATAGAGATAGATTGAAACTTCTTTCACATCTTCGGTCTCTGAAGGAGTAGTGGCATGTGTCTCTAGTTCTAGAAAACCTTTACATATAGCTAACCAAGAAAGCTTTACTTTACATATAGCTGACCAAGAAAGATTTACTTCAAGCAACTATTTTATCAAAAAATGGCTTTATTTAATCCAATGGATCAAACTTCAAAGGCTTCAGTCAGTTGTTCACAAGCAACTTCTTTTACTTAAAACAGTAAACACATGTAAATAAACTACATAGATAACAGCATTACTTTTCAAAGTTCACTCCTTTAAACCATTATCAACAAGCTCACGGTGGATTCAAGAGTATACCTGCGAAAATTAAAGGTAGGCTAGGGTTTCCGAATTAAAAAAATGATTGCCTGTGCCAACCGTATGTCGAGGGATAAAGCCGATTCAGAGCAAATGTTTCATTACATATCTATGCATTCGCGTATACCTACAGTGGAATCCTAGAATCATAGAAACCCTAAAACTCCATGAGAGCTGAGGAATGTCGAGTTCCCCGAGAATAGCGGCCACCGGAGATTCTTTTCTTGTGCCCCGACAACGTTCCAAAATTCAAGGCGATGACTAAGCAAATAGGGTTTTTGGCATTTTGCAAAAGAAATCCACCCAATTTACAGCTTGTTTGGATGGTTGTTAATAGTATTTTATTTTATTATTTAAATATTTGAATAAATTATAACCATTTATGTGACTTCATAATATCATGTACCAACAATATAAAGAATAAATTTATAATATTATTAAAAAAATTAAGGTACTAGGTAGAATTATTATATAAAAAAATAGGATAAAGGATAAAATGAAATTATTTAATAATAAGTAAGTGCAGATGAGAGAAAAAATAAGGTAACGACGCGATCACAGCAAATCGGTTCCATTAAATGGCACTTTTTGTCGTTACATAATGACGGATTTAACGATACGATACAATAAAATTTAAGTAACAATCAAAACAAACATTGTATTTAAAATAACAATACGATACAAATACAACAGGTAACAACCATCCAAACAAGTTGTTATGTGACACGTCCAATTTTGAGTCAAAAGATGTAATGTTTTCTAAATTTACTAGTCTTAGCGAACGTGCTCAATGAGTATAAAATATTAAAAATTCATATAAATTATTAAGAAATGTAGCTCAAAGTAACAATATAAAACAAGAAAATATGTAATAGAATAAGAGAAGAAGAGAGAACTTTCTTATTTCTTCAAGTGTTCAAGTGTATCACATATCACTTTTCATGCCTCTATTTATATTATTACACAGAAGGTTACAAAAGGATTGTCTTAAACATGATATTAACAATTGGGATTATGGGGTAAGAATGGGGAGAGGTTATGGAGGTGCGAGAATTACAATCATAATAGTGAGGAGTAGTGAGAGGTTATCTACATCATGTATGAAGGTAGTGGAAGTAGTGGACATCCACATTTACTAATAATTTACAACACTGCCTCTTGGATGTTCAAAAATAGATAATATGCCTCGTTAAAACCTTACTAAAAAAACCCCGTGAAAAAAAAATCTTAGTGAAGGAAAAAGAGTACACATATCTGTAATACGCTTTATTTGTTGCCTCATTAAAAATCTTACCAGGAAAACCCAGTAGGACAAAACCTAGGCTAAGAGAAAAAGAGTACAGTGCGTATCTTACTCCCCCTAATGAAAATATCACTTTATTTCTCGAAGACGGTGCATTCTAATCTTCTGTCTCAACTTCTCAAATGTTGAGCTTGGTAATGCCTTAGTGAATAGATCTGCCAAATTATCACATGAACGAATTTGGTAAATATTAATTTCACCATTCTGTTGAAGATCATGCGTGAAAAATAACTTTGGTGAAATGAGCTTTGTTTTGTCTTATTTGATGTATCCTCCTTTGCCTTGAGCAATGCAAGCAGCATTGTCTCTATATCGCGTAGTTGGATTATCCTTTTTCATAAGAAAACCACACATTTCCTGTATATGCTGAGTCATTGATCTCAACCAACTATATTCCCGACTTGCTTCATAAATGGCTATTATCTCAGCATGATTTGAAGAAGTGGTAGCTATTATTTGTTTCATTGACTGCCATGATATAGGTATACCTCCATATGTAAACAAATAGCATGTTTGAGATCGAGTTTTATGTGGATCAAACAAATAACCTACATCTGCATAGCCGATCCATTCTGACTTGATTTCATTGGAATAAAACAATCTCATATCTATAGTTCCCTGAAGATATCTAATAATATGTTTAACACCGTTCCAATATCTTCTTGTTGGGAAGGAGCTGAAGTTGTTAATAAGTTTACTGCAAAAGCAATGGTCGGGAATTGTCGGCAAGATACATCAGTGCCCCAATTGCACTGAGATATGGAGTTTTATCACCAACAAGCTCTTCATCATTTTCTTGAGGCCAAAATGGATCTTTATTTCAAGCGATCTCACAACCATCGGGGTACACAATGGATGTGTATTATCCATGAAATATCGCTTTAAAACTTTTTCATTTACGTTGATTGATAGACGAAAATTCCATTTGTCACATGCTTAGTTTGTAAGCTAAGACAAAATTTTGTCTTAGCAAGATCTTTCATTTCAAATTCTTTCTTCAAACACTCTATAGCCTTTGGAAGCTCTTTAGAAGTGCTAATGATATTCAAGTCATCAACATACCCAGCTATGATGATAAATTCAAATCCAGATCTCTTAATAAAGACACAAGGGCAAATAGGGTCATTTTTGTACCCTTCCCTTAGCAAATACTCATTACGGCGATTGTACTACGTCTGCCCTGGTTGAGAAAGATAGCCTAAGTCTCTAGAATTAGTCCAACAAGGAATTGGGGCATACTCAAGAGAATTGATAGCCCCAATTAAAGGGTTAAACCGAGAGATCGTAATACCCGACTTGATCCTTAATTGCTTGTGCAAATTCGCATACCCAATTGGTCTTGAGAAAGTCAATTCGGGCAAAATTACTCGAACTACCGAGAGGTATAGAGTGAGTAGAATCGAGCAATGGTTATATCATACTCCCCAAATGTGTCAATCTAGCTTTAGATTCAAGAATCCGTCAATTGACCACCTAGGCGAAAGTCACTATCCTAGTGCCTTTTAATCATTTGAACAACTTACAATAGTTTAATCCTAGCTTATAGTAGTTAAATTGAGCATTGTAGTTTATAGAATTAGAATCATAATTAAAACCCAAAAATGTGTAGAAGTGCAATTTGGAGCAAACACACAACTCCACTTTAGATAGACACCCAACTCCAATATCTAGCTCTCTGTGGAATTCGATCCCGACCCTAAATCTGGTAAAAGCTGCTTCGACCTCTCTCGCTACTTAATAGTAGTGCAGGGTTGGCCGTGAACCCACCTCAAGTCAAAGAAAACTTGTGGATGATGAGCAAGTGGTACAAGAAGATGAGAGCCGGACAATGTGGTGCAAGAAAATGATGAAGTGCGAATTGATATTGATGACATTATGGAGGAGACTCAAGAGGAAGTGAACCCGTCTAGGGATCAAAATGTTGACATACAGGAACCGGTAGTGCAAAAGGCTAAGACACCAATGCCTAGGCCTCCTCCTCCATATCCTCAAAGGCTTGCCAAGAAAAATGGAGAGAATAAATTCAAAAAGTTCATTGACATGATGAAGAGTCTATCCATCAATGTGCCATTGGTTGAAGCCTTGGAGCAAATGCCCGGTTATGCAAGGATTTAGTGACAAAAAAACGGTCAATGACTTTTGAAACTATAAAAATGACTCATCAAGTGAGTGAAATTGTGCATTCAGTGGCTCCCAAATTGGAGGATCCCGACGCTTTCACGATTCCTTGTACGATTGGAAGTGCCGAGTTTGCAAAAGCTCTTTGTGATCTTGGGGCAAGTATCAATTTGTTGCCCTATTCGGTTTTCAAGACTTTGGGAATTGGGAAACCAAGACCCACATCTATGAGACTACAAATGGCTGTTCGTACCATGAAGAGATCATTAGAAGTGATTGAAGATGTATTGGTTCGTGTTGATAAATTCATTCTTCCGGCGGATTTTGTCATTCTTGATTGTGAAGTTGATTATGAGGTGCCAATTATTCTTGGTATACTTTTCCTTGCTACGGGAAAGGCTCTAGTTGATGTTGAAGCCGGAGAACTTACCTTCTCGTTTGGTCATGAAAAAGTGGTTTTCCATGTGTGTAAGTCCATGCGGCTACCCAATAGCAAAGAGGTGTGTTCTTTCGGGACTTGGTGACCGATGTGATTGTAGATGAAATAAGTGCTGTGATGAATGTTGATGATACATTGGAGGCCTTCTTGCTCAACTTTGATGATGACGAGATGGATGGCTTCATGGAATGCGTGAACTTGTTGGAAGGAATGGGGTCGTACACTTATGAGCCCCGCAAATTGTCCTTGGATCTTGAAAATAGGACAACTCTTCCAACAAAGCCCTAAATCGAGGAGCCTCCCATCTTGTGTCACGACCCGGATTTTCCACCCTCGGGAGTCGTGATGGCGCCTACTAATAGGAGCTAGGCAAGCCAACTCAATTTACTTCTTTTAGCAATTATCGTCCATTTAATGAAAACAAAACATAATATGATAAAACGGAAGTCTCAAATATGATTAACCGAAAGAAATGCGGAAGTTTAACAAAAACCTCTACCCAAGACTGGTGTCACAATACTCACGAACGACTAGAGAATACTAAACACAAGGTTTGAATGAAACATAGAACTGTCTGCTTCGGTACAAATGACAACAAACTGACTAAAATAGAAAGGGACTCCGGGCCTGCGGACGTCAGCAGGGCTACCTCGAATGTCCCTGGACTGGAAGCTCGCTCCCAGAATGCTACTGCTACTCAAATGCTGCTCCAACACCTGGATCTGTGCAAAAAGATGCACAGAGTGTAGCATCAGCACAACCGACCCCATGTGCTGGTAAGTGCCTGGCCTAACCCCGACGAAGTAGTGACGAGGCTAGACCAGACTACCAGATAAACCTGTGCAGATATATATACAAGTACAACAAAATAATAGCGGAAAGTAAACAATTAAAACTGGGAGGGGAACATGCTTATGGGGTAGCAGATAAAACGGAATATCAGGAATAACAAAAGAAACTACATCTGATTTCTTCTAACACAGAATAAGGAAAAACAAACCACTTTCACTTGTTTCAATTTCCTCTCGTTGCAGGCGTGCAACTCGATCCCATTTCTCATAATATCACGTGGTAGGCATACCACTCGATCCCATTTCACAATATCACGTGGTAGGCGTACCACTCGCTCCCATTTCATAATATCACGTGGTAGGCATACCACTCGCTCCCATTTCATAATATCACCTGGTAGGCGTACCACTCGCTCCCATTTCATAGTATCACGTGGTAGGCGTACCACTCGCTCCCATTTTATAGTATCTCGTGGTCGGCGTACCACACGATCCCATTTCATAATACCTCGTGGTCGGCGTGCCACACGATCCCATTTCTTTCAACACCATACACAAAATAATCCCGGCAAGGGAGAAAGATGTTATAATAAACTATCCCAGCAAGGGAACAAGATAATATAATAAACTATCCCCTCAAGCCAAAGTTAGACCAAACACTTACCTCGAATGCTCCAAACTCAACTCAAGCCTCTAGTACAGCTTTACCTCTCGAATTTGGCTCCAACTCAATCAAATCTATGAAATAACGATTTTATAATATCAATAATAGCTAAACAAATCAAACCCAATGCCTAAATATAGATTTCCAACCTTTCTCCCAAAAATTCCAAAATCGACCCCGGGCCCGCTTGGTCAAAACACGAGGTTCGAACCAATTTCTTATCACCCATTGCCCTACGAGCCCGAATATACAATTTGTTTTCAAATCCGACCCCAAAACGAGGTCTAAATCGAAGAAAATTGAAAAGCCCTAACTCTATTCATTTTCCCCAATTTCAACCCTAGATTACATGATTTGAGCTTAGGAATTTGATAAATGATGATGGAAAAATGAAGGAGACTAGTTAAACAATACATACCCAAGAAGCTATGATGAAGAAATGACTTAACAATCGCCTAGAAGCTTTGGAGAGGAAAGGGTTCGTGTATTTTTTGAATAAAACCCGACACTGTTATGTTTTTATGACTTAAAAATCGCTGGGTGAAATTACCCTACGCGTTCGCGACAGTAGGGTCGCGTTCGCGAAGGGCAGAAATTGATAACATTCGCGTTCGCGAGTGGAGAAGTGCGAACGCGAAGAGGAAAAATTCTGGGGTCCAAAGTCTGGTCTACGCGAACGCGTAATTTATGATGTGAACGCGAAGAAGAGGTTTACAAAGCTACGCGAACGCGAGTCTGTTAATGCGAACGCGTAGAGGAAGAATACTGGAGTCCAAGGTTTGGCTTACGCGATCGCGGTACTTGAAATGCGAACGCGAAGGAGGCGGACTCAGAATCTATGCGAACGCGAAGGGGGTATTGCGATCGCGATGAAGGATTTCACTGTGTAAAAATTGCAGAAAAATCTGATGCCTTCCTAAGTTCAAAACCATCCCGAACACCTCCGAAAACACTCCCGAGCCCTCGGGGCTCCTAACAAATCACACACACTAACTCAACAACATCCTACGAACTCAATCGTGCGATCAAATCGCCAAAATATCATCAAAATCAATGAATTAAACCTCAAAATCATCACTTTTTCATAAACTTTCATTTTTAGATATTTAGGTCCAAAACACGTCAAATGACGTCCGATTTCAACCAAATTTCACAGAAAGCGCTTAAACCACATATAAGACCTGTACCGGGCGCCGGAAGCAAAATATGGGCCCGATACCAACACGTTCTAATCAATTTCCTTTTCAAATTTCCATATTAATTTCTGAAAAACAATTTCACAGAAAAATTCATTTCTCAGGCCCTCGACCTCGGAATTCGACTCTGGGCATATGCCCGAGTCTCATATTTTTCTAAGGACCCTCCGGGATCGTCAAATCACGGGTCCGGGTTCGTTTACTCAAAATGTTGACCAAAGTCAACTTTATTCATATTAATATCAAAATTCATCAATTTTTACACAAAATTCATATTCAAGCTTTCCGGCTACGCGCCCGGACTGCGCACGCAAATCGAGGTAAGTAAAAATGAGGTTTTCATGGCCTCGGAAGCACGGAATGAAAGAGAAAACAGGTGATGACCCCTTTGGGTCGTCACATCTTGGAGTTGAAGCCATTGCCGATATGAATTTCTTGTACCTTCTTCTACTTTACCGATTATTATTTCCTCTTGTTTGACTAACGTGCAGGTAGATTCTACATTGGTGGTGCTACGAAAGAGGATGAAGGCTATTGGATGGACATTGACGGATATTCGGGGGATAAGACCCGCTTTTTGCATGCACAAGATTAACTTGGAGGGGGATGCCAAACCATCAATTGACCATCAAAGGAGACTCAATGAAGCCATGCAAGAGGTTGTCAAAAAGGAGATCATCAAGTGGTTGGATGCCGGGGTTGTTTACCCCATTTCCGATAGTTTGTGGACTTCTCTGGTTTAATGTGTCCCAAAGAAATGGGGCATGGCGTTGGTCACCAATGATAAGAATGAGTTAATTCCTACAAGAACAGTGACCGGGTGGAGAGTATGTATGGACTATCGTAAGCTCAACAAAGTCACAAGGAAGGATCATTTCCCACTTCCCTTCCTAGATCAAATGCTTGATAAATTGGCCGGCCGTGCTTTATATTGTGTCCTTGATGGGTATTCCGGCTATAATCAAATTCTTATTGTTCCATAGGATCAAGAGAAGACTACTTTTGCATGTCCTTATGGTACTTTTGCCTTCAAGCGGATGCCATTTGGGTTGTGTAATGTACCGACGACTTTTTAAAGGTGTATGATGGCGGTCTTCATGGACATAGTGGAGGATTACCTTGAAGTCTTCATGGATGACTTCTCGGTGATCGGGAATTCTTTTGATGATTGTCTAGCAAACTTGGACAAAGTATTGGCAAGATGTGAAGAAACAAACTTGGTGCTCAATTTGGAGAAATATCATTTCATGGTCGAGGAAGGCATTGTACTTGGCCACAGATCTCAAAGAATGGCATTGAAGTCGACAAGGCAAAGATTGAGGTGATTTTTAAACTTCCACCTCCAACTTTAGTGAAAGGCGTACGAAGTTTCTTAGGCGACGTGGATTTTACCGGCGGTTCATCAAGGACTTCTTTAAAGTGTGAACCCATTGTGCAAGCTTTTGGAAAAAGATGATAAGTTCCACTTCAGTGATGATTGCATGAGAGTTGAATTGCTAAAGTTCAAGTTGACTACTACTCCCATAATTATTGCTCCAAATTGGAGTGTTCCTTTTGAGCTCATGTGCGATGCAAGTGATGTAGCGGTAGGGGATGTTTTGAGGCAACACATCAACAAGATTTTTCATTCGGTCTACTATGCTAGTAAGACCATGAATAGTGCCCAAGTCAACTACACCGTTACGGAGAAAGAGCTCCTTGCCATTGTCTTTGCTATGAAGTTATTTCGCCCGTACTTGATGGGTGCAAAAGTCATTGTCCACACGGATCATACTGAACTTCGCTATCTTATGAGCAAGAAGGATTCTAAAGCTCGGTTGATGAGATGGGTACTTTTGTCGCAAGAGTTTGATATAGACATCCAAGATCGAAAAGGAAGTGAAAACCAAGTGGCGGACCACTTGTCTCATTTGGAGGAGGAGGGGAGGCCGCATGATGGCCTTGAAATCAATGACTCCTTCCCCGATGAGAAACTTTTGGCTATTTCTATGAAAGAGGTGCCTTGGATCACGGATCTAGAAAATTATCTTGTGAGTGGTATCATTCTGGTTGAGTTCTCTTCAAACCAAAGAAAGAAGCTCAAATGGGATTGTCAAGACTATTATTGGGATGAACCGTACCTTTTTCGAATTTGTACGGATGGAGTGATTAGAAGATGTGTACCGAAGGAGGAACAAGGTGAAATTCTTGGGGCTTGTCATTCTTCGCCATATGGTGGTCACCATGGTGGAGTAAGAACGACGGCGAAAGTGTTAAGTTGCGGTTTCTATTGGTCCACTCTTTACAAGGATGCAAGTGATCTCGTCAGGTATTTTGATGAATGTCAAAGGGACGGTGGAATCTCAAAGAAAAATTAAATGCCCCTCACCACCATATTGGAGATTGATATTTTCAATATGTGGGGTATTGACTTTATGGTCCCTTTTGTGAGCTCTTGTGGAAACACCTACATCTTGGTCGCAGTTGATTATGTGTCCAAATGGGTTGAGGCCGTTGCTTCTCCCAACAATGAAGCGAGAAGTGTGGTGACGTTTTTGAAGAAGAACATTTTTACAAGATTTGGTACTCCAAGGGCTATCATAAGTGATGGGGCATCGCATTTTTGCAACAAAGATTTTTACACCTTACTCACCAAGTATGGTGTCACTCATAAAGTCACGACTCCCTATCATCCAAAAGCAAGCGATCTAGTGGAAGTCTCCAACCGGGAGATAACGAGTATCTTGTCCAAAACAGTGAATGCTAATCGGACATATTGGTCCAAGAAACTTGATGATGCTTTATGGGCTTATAGGACGGCTTAGAAAACACCTATCAGAATGTCTCCATACCGGTTGATATTCGGAAAAGCTTGTCATCTTCCGGTGGAACTTGAGCACAAAGCCATGTGGGCTTTAAAAAAGTTGAATCTTGAGTGGGATGCCGCCGCCAACTTAAGGGTGGCACAATTGAATGAGTTGGATGAGTTTCGGTACCATGCATACACAAGTTCATCCTTATACAAAAAGAAGATGATGTACCTCCATGTCAAGTACATTCCGAACAAGGAGTTTAAAGAAGGTGATCTTGTTTTGTTGTTCAATTTTGGGTTACGAATATTTCCGAGAAAGTTAAAGTCTAAATTGAGTGGCCCGTTTGAGGTTGTGGGTGTGACACCCTTTGGTGCATTGGACTTGAAGAATAAAAATGATGAGGTATTTAGAGTCAATGGTCATTGGGTGAAGCATTATCTAGGAAAAGTTGGTGATTACCACGTCGTGGCAGTAATTCATTTCAAGTGATGGTAATCTGCGTCGTGCCGTGATGTTAAATCAGGTGCTTCTTGGGAGGCAACCCATGTTTCTTTTTCTTTTTTTTTTCTTCTTCTTTAGATAGGTCTTATTTTGTGCTAACTGATTTTGAAGTGTGTTATAGGAATGAGTGTGCGTTTCAGGGACTGTTGATGACGTCCAAATCCACTACTAAAAAGTAAATGGACACAGTCGCATGCAATATAAGTTACCCAACTATGAGTCGGGGTCGAATCCCACATAAAACAATATGTAGGCGATTAGGAATGTAAGAGAATTATCACTTGTTATGCAATGCCAAACACTTAGAATTGTTTTTGAGAATATTTATATCTAAATACGGAAATGTACACTAACCTAGAAAACAAGTAAAATGATCAATGGGTACAAGTATGGATACACGGGGAATTACACTCAAGTAACGATCAAATGTATTTCATGATTTTATAAATATGAGTGAGTTAATGTTAGTTAGCCTCGGGTAATAATTCTATATTAGCTTCTTCCAAAAACTAACAAGACTTCCTAATTGAATTATCCCTAAAACAATTAAGAGATTAAGCACACCCAAGCTACAAGTAGTTCAATCCTATCACTAGGTAGAATCTATAAAATGAGGGTTACAGCCTCAAGTTCTTGTCAATTAATCTTTCCCAACCCCAAATAATCTTTCCCAAAATTAATTCAATGTTAATGGGCGAGTCCTAGGGTTAGCTAATCCATTTGGAAACATTAAAGAACAGAATAATTAAAATAACAATAACTTACTTCATAATAAATAAAAATCGTTCAATACATAAGCACAACAAGGTCTTTAATCCACACTTTAAACATGAATATTTCCATAAACAAGATTCAAGTGTTGAAATAAATAATACACACTTAGATATAAAATACAAAGCAAGGAAATGAAGAAATAAACATAAATGGGTAAGAAATTCTCAACCAAACGCTTCAAATCTTCAAGATCAAAGTGTGTGTGCAAGAACCCTAGCTCCAAAACTTGTGTTCTTCTCTCAAAATAGGTCAAAGATTGCCCAAGGATGTCCAAAGATCTGCTAGGGCGTGTATTTGTGGGTTTGGAGTTGAGAAAATGTGAAATGTCATTCGTGCCCAGGTTTGAAGCCCGTTGACTGCACCTGCGAAAGAATCCTCGCAGGTGCGGCTCCGCAGATGCTGATTGCCTATCGCAGATGCGAAAATTGAAGGGAACTTCTGACTCCGCAGATGCAGACTCTCAAGTGCAGATGCGCAACCGCAGAAGCGGTTCATGTCTCGCAGATGCGATCTCAAGCAAGGTAGCTCAATTCCGCAGATGCGGACCATTTCCTCGCATATGCGAGGTCTCTTCTGCGACCAGTCTTCCGCAGATGCAGAATCACTAAAGAGTTTTGCATTGTTTCAACCCTTTTTTGTTCAATTCCACTTCAATTGAATTCTACTCTATTCATGGCATCATTTACCTGAAAATCTAACAATACACACCATAAACGCTCTCATATTACAATTAAAGGACATAAAAACTAAGAAAAGAGACTAGAATGAGTGGTAAAATCACCACTCATCAACACCCCCAACTTAAAGCTTTTGCTTGTCCTCAAGAAAATCAAAACCAACGATTTAATGAGGATTCTACCATTTAAGGCACAAGTAGTATTGCTATCATTTACAAATCACATTCTCTAATTAAGCACCATACTTATGGATTTGGTTGGTACTAATAATTAGGCTCAAGCATGTGAGTCTTAACCAAATAACTCCCTCATTGAAAAACAACTTCAAGAAATGCAAAGGAGTTTCAAAATAATCAAGTGACAACAATAAGCCTCAAGAAGTGACTCAAAAGCACTAGTCTACTACATATGCTTAATTTACTCATTTCCGGATACATCAATGTCACCAATCCATCCTAATTCATGTGCCCTCACAAGAAAGAAAGTCCCTAAATCACCATATTTATAATAATAACACAAGGGACAAATGCACAAAGACACTCACTCTCAACAAAGAATTTCAAGTGTTACATAATATCATGCCATAAGCTTGCCCTTATTTTAATTCGCCGCCTATTCAAGAACATTCGGTTGGAGATCCCATAAGAACCTTTTAAGCTTGTAATGTAGGTTTAGAGAAGGGTCGGATAAGCATTTGGGATACAAGTGACTACACCCTCCTTGAATACTACTCACATTTGTCTTTCTTTTTGCACTTTGCTTCTTTTTAAACCACATAGCCCTTATTGGCATCTAGTTACCAACATAGAACCACCTTAAAATACCTCTCTAATTTTCTCAAGACTCCATATTTATATAAACATATTATATATATATATATATTTTTTTTCTTTTTCTTTTTATTTTTTTATATAACTATTTTCTTTTGGAGCTTGAGTAATTTCATATGAACAACTTTGAGGTATATGTTTCTACCCTCAATGTACAACCTTACCAATTTCTAACTTGACACCAACACCCCAACTTAGGCTTTTAGCCTCATTCTCAATATTCAAGGAGGGACGGGTGCAAAAGAGGGAATTATTTCACAAAAGGGTAAAGGTTCGTAATGAGGTGGCCAAAGAAAAGGTTAAAGGCTCAAATGGGGTAACTAGTGATAATATTTATGCAATGTTAGGCTTGAATGGCTAAAGAGGCTTTTTCAAAGATCACAAAGAATGCCTAAGATCGTCCCTCCAATCAAACATAACTAATATTAGCAATGAAAGACCAACCGGGCAAGTTCTAGGTGATAGAAGTAAACACAAGAATTATTTATAACAAAAGCACTCATGGCACATGAACTAATCAAGACGGATCAATTTCACTTCTTAATAAGAGCATCTAGAGCAATATCTTGCTAACTAATCAAGATGTGGACTCTCATGCGCAGATGCGCAACTGTAGAAGCGGTTCTTGTCTCGCAGATGCGATCCCAGGCAAGGTAGCTCAATTCCGCAGATGCGGACCATTTCCTCGCAGATGCGAGGTCGGTTCTGTGACCAGTCTTCCGCAGATGCAGAATCACTGAAGAGTTTTGCATTGTTTCAACCCTTTTTTGCTCAATTCCACTTCAATTGAATTCAACTCTCTTAATGGCATCATTTACCTGAAAATCTAACAATACACACCATAAATGCTCTCGTATTACAATTAAAGGACATAAAAACTAAAGAAGAGAGATTAGAATGAGTAGTAAAATCACCACTCATCAACTGTGCTCAGAAAATTGGTTAAATAGAAAAAGTGCGGACCGCACAATTTAGAATGCCACAGCAGAAGGGATCTGCGGCCACACAACTCTTGTGCTGGAAATAAAAAATTGCACACTTTCTGAAGTTTGCCTGTCAGAGATTTGGCCAAAGTGCGGCCGCACAAGGAAATATGCGGCCCGCACCAAAATATGCAATCTCACACGTAATTCTGCGGACCGCAGATCATCAAAGGGTAAATGTACAATAGGTAAAAGAGTGCGGACCGTAGAAGGAATTCTGCGGCCGCACTTGTCTCTTAAACCTTTGGCCACCCCGTTAAGTATAAATAGTAGGTCTTATTCTACTGTTGAAACTTTACAAACTCTGAGAACTTAAAATACAAGCTAAAATCTTGCACACTTGATTTACACATTTGCCACTTAATTCCACATCTTTGATCCTTCCTCAACACCACATTCATCACTGGTATGTTCAAATCATCTTTAGAATTTTTCAATTTTCTTAATTTAGTTTATAATTTGTTTAGTTATTTTAAACCAATTGTCAAATTCATAACCATGTGGGCTGTAATTTGTGTTGGTAAACTCCTAGTTGCTATATGGGGGATGGGTATTTGGTTGATATTGTTTAAGTGACTACCAAATTCAAATTATGCATAAAAATCGAAACCCTAGAATTTTTCCCCGATGAATATTGAAATTGTGCGGCCGCACAAGGAATTGTGCGGTCCGCAGAAATTCAACTAGGCTGCAGAAAAGTGTGTGCAGCCACAGATCAGGGCATTCTCTGTCTTCAGAGAGTTGTCATTTTTTAAGTTCCATTGTGCGGTCGCATCCAAAAATGTGCGGACCGCAATTCAGATGTGCGGTCGCACCCAAAATTATGCGGACCGCAGAATCATCACTGCGACCGCACTTTCAAATTGTGCGGTTCGCACAACCCCATTTGTGGCCGCACTAAAAAATGTGCGGACCGCACTTCCCTACCCTGCATAATGTTTTGTTCTGCAACTGTCTGCTATTGTGCACTTGAACCATAACTGACTCCTGCTGCTGGTTATTGCAGAAAATGGTCAGGTCTCGTGGACGTGGTGATACATCAAAGGGGAGGGGTGAACCCTCCCGAGGTCGAGGCAAGAGTACCTTACCACTCGCCTTACAAATAGTTATATCTAAAAAGGCTACAGCCGGGAGAGATAGAACTGCAGAGCCCGCTGAATCAAGTTCATATGTCCCGTCTAGGGAAGCATCAGAGGGCAACTCTATGGAAGAGCAACCTGATGCTCAATCACAGCCACAACAGCTTCAGGGGAGATATCAGCTCCGAGATGAGCCTTCCACCTCAGAGAGCACTTCCGAGGGTTCGAAAGGTGATAGTTAGGATTCAGAGCCCCCATCTACACATGCCCCCGATGCACCAGCTACTATAATGGATGAGGATGATATCCCGGATGATGGCTGGAGGGGGTGACACCAGAGTTGCCGGTCTTGAGAGGTCGAAGAAGAAAGAAGTTTGGGAAGATTGGTTTGTGAGCCTGACTGCATTCAACAGATTCCGAGAGTGGTGGCCGCAAAGATCGCTCACTCTTAAGCGTCTGTTTTTATTGAAAGATTTGGATAGGTACAACCCGACGGTGTCAAGACAATTCCGGGAGAGAAAATGGTGGACATGGTTCACTTTAAGTGTGGTGGATGCCAAAGAGCACTTGGTCCAGGGATTTTACGCCAATGTGGCGCATATAAAGAAGGGGACCAAGGTGACGAAAGTAAGGAACTTGAAAGTGAGATTCGATTAGAGCACCTTGAACGTGTATTTAGGGTTTGAGGATGTAGAGCCAGTGCAATATCTAGAGAAGTTCGCACTGGGTGATGCAGCCCATGGCTAGCTGAGAATTTGGCAGCTCCGGGACCACCACCGCCATGGATCACAGCAGGGGTTCCTATTTAGCGTAACACCCTCAATGTTGAAGCAAAAGGATGGCAGACATTTTTGTGCAGCAGACGAGATCCATGACAGAATGAAACCAATCTCCCAACCCCGAGGGCAGTTCTAATTGCTTCCATCATGGCCGGGTACCCAATCAATGTGGGTGCCGTGATGTTGGCCAACATGTCTCTGGTTGGAAGGTAAGGTGACAACTCCTACTCGTATCCCAACACTATCATAGAGTACCTTACGGATGCGGGGTGGAGTCGAAGAGTTTTGACACGAAGGTTCTGGCAAAGAGGCCCTTCACTTGGTACTCTCTGAAGGACCCCAGGAACCCGAAGAATAAGGGTCAGCGGACTACTACCGTAGGTCAATCTGATGAGAGCTGCAGATTCAGCTGACATGCCTTCAACTGCAGCAGGGCCTTCCACAGTACAACTGCTTTGCCTCCACCTCCATCTTCAGGGCCATCAACATCAGTTCCCTCCACTTATACTTTGAGGCCGGTGCCTATGCCTACTCATTCACTCTCTGCGCTACGAGTCTCCCAGACACTAGCGAGCCTCAACAACTGGATGCAGACATCTACTGCAAAGCTGTCTGACTTATCCAGTGCTATTGTAGCACAGACATCTACCCCGGCACCCCATATTCCTCCGACAGTGGAGGACACTTTGA
Source organism: Nicotiana attenuata (assembly GCF_001879085.1). Taxonomy (NCBI): domain Eukaryota; kingdom Viridiplantae; phylum Streptophyta; class Magnoliopsida; order Solanales; family Solanaceae; genus Nicotiana; species Nicotiana attenuata. The sequence goes on from NC_031997.1 coordinate 14,151,963, forward strand.
AGAAGATTTTGGAGAACAAGAAGACTTGGTGGCATATGGAGGAGTGATTGAGGAGCTTAGGAAGCAGGTGAAGAAGATGAGGAAATCCTATGCTTCAAAGAAATCAGTTGTTGCGGAAGGAGGTGACTAGGATAGCAGCAGCTGGTGACCTTCTATTTGATCTACTGATGGAGACAACTCCAGCAGCACCAGTGGATCCAACAACACTATCAACTTTGGAGGCTCCAGCTAGCCATTCTAAGGAGCCAGACCTGGCTGCTGGCACTAAGGCGGTGCGATAGATGTTCGCCAACCCAGCTACTCCCAGAGCCGAGGATGATGAATTCCAGTTGGAGGAGCCTAAGGGCGGTGCCACTGTTATGGACGCAGAGATGTCCAAGGCCATATAGGGAGTCCTCTTTACTCTTACCCTTCTTATTCTTATTTCTTTAAGCATTGGGGATAATGCTTATTTTTATTCGGGGGTGGAGTTTATTTGATATTTGGATGATTTGACATTTGGTTTGTAATAACTGATACTCCCTCCGTTTCATATTAAATGAGGTACTTTCCTTTTTAGTCTGTTCCAAAATAAATGACACATTTCTAAATTTGGAAATAATTCAACTTTAAACTCCTCATTTTACCCATTTTACCCTTAATGAGAAGCTTTTATAACCACACAAAAGTCATGGCCCCACAAAGCTTTACCCCTTAAGCTTTTAACACCACAAATTTCAAAAGTCTTTCTTTTTTTCCTTAAACTCCGTGCCGAGTCAAACTACCTCATTTAATTTGAAATGGAGGGTGTAATATTTTCCTTTTTCTTTTTTATTATGTATATATTCTTCCCTTTCTCTCTATTAATGTATATATTTCATCTCTTTTCATCTCTCATTATGTATATTCATTTACGCTTTCAGTAGCTTTCATTGTAGCTTCTTTATTTTGCTTTCTTAGTAGTCAATGTTTAATTTAATAGCTTCCTATTTAATGTAATAGCTTCTTTTTAATCTAGTAGTTCCTTTTTATGTTTAAGTGGACAATAAGCCTTTGATTTTCTTAATGCCACGGGTCTTTCCAAAGGTAGTTTTTGTGTGAACCGGGAGACTCTTCCCAACGATGGATGGTGCGAAAACCTTCTTAAGGGATTGAGTATGTTTAGGTAAGAATAGTAGTAATAATGAATGAGAAGACCTAATTGAGTCAAACTCAAAGAGTCAAACATGCTTCACTTGGTACCAACACGCTTAACTACGTGCTTATGATTAATAACAAGTTCTCGGAAAGAAATAGCTCTAGTTAGTGACCTTCTGATGCTTGTGTTGACTTAAGAAATCATCAAGTGGTTTAGTCGAACCATTAGTAATTTTCAATCTTGAATATGGTTGTTGTGGGCCCTCAACTCTATCCTATTTAATAATCCAACTGTGTGTGAGGTGAGATGTTTTTGTTGCAAGTCCAAGTACCCGTGCGAATGGTCTAGAACTTGCCCCGAATGTGTTTCTAGGCGAAATTTTAAGTTTTGCTTGGCTTGAGAAGTGATTGTAGGCTCTCCTTGACCCGCTTGAAATTTTCCATGTCCCACCAATGTTGTTATCCCTGTCAACCTATTTGAGCCTAAAACCTTTCTCATTTGATAACCATGTTACAAGCCTTTACCCGTTTTTGTAGTGACACTCTCTTGGCACCCGAGCTTTCCTTAACACTCTTGAGAAACAATTGGCTAAAACATAAGTTTGGGAGAGAGACGAGGAGTTTGAAAAAGGTATCAAGGCACAAAAAGATAAAAGAAATAAAGAAAAGGAAAGGCAAAGAAAAAGAAAGAAAGAACAAAAAGAGAAATGCAAAAAGAAAGTGAGTAAGTTGAAGAGTTGAAGGGATTCAAAGAAAAGTAACGATGCAAGGCATGGAGAAAACTAAGAAGGAGAAAATGAATATCCTGACCAAGAAAGAGTGATGTCAAGTTTCTCTAGTTCCCCTAAGGAAAAGAAAATGCCTCAAAAAGTTGGCAAAACATGAGCCGATAAGAGAAAATGGAGTACTTAAGGAAAGATAAACCCTTTCTATTCCAACATATCCAACCTTAGTCTAAAAGCCTTCATTGCATTCCGAAAAATCCCAACGTGATTTCAAGCCGCGTGAGCTTACATTAGTGGTGATATACATGAGGGGCAAGCATATGGTACTTAGAACCGTACTTGTGACATTCTTTTGAGAGAGATGAGCAAGCTTTTCACAAATCTTTGAATTGAGTGCTACATTCTTAAGTGAGATATGCTAACGGGGAGTAGAGGAGGAGGAGTTTGGGATCCACAATGACCAACATGAAAGAGCAATCTTCCTTGATGAATAAAGTCAACTCTTGATGCTTAAATGTCACATTAGAACTATTTGTGTTTAAAAATTCAAATCATTCCTTGTTGATAATTCATAAGTGTTGTGAGTAATTGTTGGTCCCAATTGATGTGTGATTTATGCACCTTAGATTAGCTGGAATAGCTCTTAACTTGTGGAGGTGGGAATTACCTTATTTGCTTGAGGACAAGCAAAAGATTAAATTTGGGGGAGTTGATAAGTGGGGATTTTGACTACTTATTAGCGCCTTTTAGCTTTCGTTTTAGTCCAAAAGTGTTCAATTATATTCTCGAAAACTGATGAAATATGCTTATTTGCAGGAGTTTTGGAAAATGAGCCACTAAGATGAAATCCAACTCAAGAAGGAGTGATCTGAACTCAAGGACAAAAACAGGCCCAGAAGCTCAAAAGTGCGGACCGCAAATTTCCATTTGCTGCCGCAGATTGTGAAGGCAAGCTTATCAGAGACAAGTGCAAAGTGTGGTCCGTACATGAAATGTGCGGCTGCAGAAGCTAAGCAAGAGCAAACGTTTAGAGAGTTTGCATATCACGTTCGAAGGAAGTGCGGACCGCACAATTATTGTGTGGCCGCAGAAGTCAGCTACGCGGCCGCACTCAGAAATGTGCGGTCCGCAAGAGCCCTACGCGGCCACACCCAGAAATGTGTGGACTGCAAAATGAGAGATGTGGCCGCGGTTCAGAATTGTGCGGCCGCAAAGATTCAATCCTATGAAGCTGAAGCAAAGTGCGGACCGCACATGGAATTGTGCAGCCACAGAACCTCCGAAAGGGCATTTTGTCCAAAAATTCCAGCTTTGCATAAATAGAATAGTTTCATGAAATAAGGTCAAGTTTTGAATATTCAAAGTGTTGTAGCCGTTTCTCTTTGCTCCTTTAGGCAACTTTAGCTTATTTTGGTGGTTTAACATTGGATTTCTATATTTTAATCTTTCAATATGAGTTTTATTATCTTTTCTTCTTTATTTTCTGCTACACCCACTATGAGTAGCTAGATTTTTACTACGGTTGTGACCCAACCCTAGTGTGTAAACCTTATGGGTGATTACTTTTATGCTTGTTATGAATGAGTGTTTGTTATTTAGCTAGGTTTATGCTTCAATTTTGGAATTAATGGTTGCAAACATTGATTCATGCGTATTTGACTTAGTTTCTTCTTGAGAAAGAGAGACCTAGTCTAGTTTAACTTAGCTAACAAGGAATTAGGTTAATTGAGAGATTGGGTTCAACCTAGAGATAGTAATAACCCGACTTGAGCTCTTATCAACCGTTTTGGTTGATACCCATTTGGACTTGAGAAAGCAAAATTGGGCAAAACCACTCTCTAACCGAGAGGTATTGAGTGGGAAACGTAATGTTGTGAGCTATAATATACCCCATGTCACGCCCCAAACCTGAAGAGGCGTGGCCAGTACCCAGTTCCATAATTGGCCCGAGCGTACCACTCTGTAACTGTGAACTCTGGAGGGTAACCCTCAACTTAGGTCGATGAGGCCATATTCTGAATCATCTAAAAATACCGTCACTCTCATCTGAGGGGTAAACATACCCAAAAGCTCATATATATATATTTATATATATATATATATATATATATATATATATATATATATATATATATATATATAACCGTGCATGCTGACGAGGCTTCCATGAACATCTACTGTTATACAAACTATACAGGACTTGTCTACAAGCCTCTAGAGATAACTGAAATGTACCATGATCGGGACAGAGCTTCGACCTACCCATCAAACCTGTATATATAACATGGACTCCAAGGTCTAGACCTGGTAACTCCGAGGAAGTGGAGCTTACCAACCAAGCTGATATTTGACTCTGTCCGCTAGGAGGGTGTGTCCAACTGTTAATGGGGACTTACAGGCATGAAATGCAGCGTCCCCGGCAAAAGGGACGTCAGTACGAAATAATGTACCGAGTATGTAAGGCAACAAAATAACTGAAAGCTGAAACTGAACTAATAATATAATAACCGAAAGTAACTGGGAGTCAAAGATAATCCGAAGATATGCTTACCTACTTATACTGACTCAACTCTCTCAATATAGTAAGTAAAATAGCTGTCCGGCCTTATAAGGCTCGATATGTGTAACTGCTCTGTCTTAGTAGGCTCGTTCATATGTGCTCGACCATACTAGGCTCTGTATCTCTGCCATTCTGGGTTCTCTCATAGGCTCTCGGCTATAGCAGGCTCGGTATATAACTCTCCATCCAATCAGAGGTTGCCAAATAGGGGCCTGCCCATCGATTATAGCTCGGTGGTGGTAGAAATACTGTACTACTTTATACATATAAGCTCTCTCCTCTCCTAACTGAAAGAAGACAATACTTAACTGAATATAAAGTCCTGATAAGGGAGTATACTGTAGCTTATGAGACTAGGATAATGTAGATAAATTGAGGAATAAGAACTTATTTTTATGCCTCGTTATCAAATGCATGTAGTTACGGGATCATGCCAAAATGAAGGAAAGGTTTAGCCTTAACATACCTTAACTCTGTTGAGTCCTTAATACCTTCCAATCAATTTTTCAAACAACTCAACTCAATCTACCACAGCATAAGGAGATTCAAAGTCAGTGCTGAGTAAAGGCTAAGTTCGCAACTTAAACTAGTAGCTCGTTTACGTAAATTTGGGCAGCACCTCCCCTGTAACAAGGCCCTCCTCCAATACCATATACCAACAACACCAAGAAAAAAATAATAAAAATATGTATGAATCATTTTCCAACCTTATCTCCATCAGAATATATCACAAAATAGCCCACACACCCTAATCACTTTATACATAAAACGACAACAAAAGTAGTGTCAAACAACCTAAAAATATAACGATGAATGACCAAACCACTATTCTGTCATTTTGTGGTGTTTCTCCACAACTTTTATCCTCCAAAAATCCATAAAACATCAGCAAAATAGACAGCCCAAAAGAAACACAAAAAAACCCTCAAAACAGTCCATTACAAGTCGCATAACTCGAACTCACGGCTTCCGATCACCGTCCCGTGAGTTCTAACTATTAGGAAATGAATTTATCAACCTTCCTTGATATTTAAAGCTTAATTACAGAAAGTAGACGTTTTCTTAACTATTAAGTACCTTCCAAAACTCAAGCTACAAAGAAAAAGAGAGGTGATATAGCGATACTTACGTCGTAGGGATCGTTCAAGTGTTATCACTTCTTGATTTCGTACCCGGGATGTTAATGTTCTTGAAAACCCTTGTGGTGAGCTTGAGGATAAGTTTAGGGGTCTTATTCTTGTCGTGGTATGTGGATAAGTGAATAAAGAGACGACATAAGGCCTATATATATATATATATATATATATATATATATATATATATATATATATCTATTTTTGAAAAGTCAAAGAGGTGCTAGCTTGGCACCCTAGCATTGGCCCATCTTCCGACGCTTATATCTTTTTATCCGGATGTTGTATGGACGAACGGTTAAGAGTGTTAGAAACTAAATTCCAAGACCTTCAATTTGGTATATAATATGTCCCAAAAAGACCTCATATAACACACGAAATGTATTGCTCAAAAAGCTTTAGTGACACACCTACTTGTCACTTATGCAGTCTGCGTAGTCTCGCGAAACTGCAAATAGCTGTCTACTCCTACGTCGTATCGATGAACGGTTTAATGCGTTAGAAAATAGAGTCGTAGATATTAAATTTGGTAGGTATAACATCCCCTAATTCCAAGTATATTGGGAGAAAAACTCATCTACATTTGATCTAATTTTCAGCATATTTATGAATGTATCTTGTAATGATCTATGCCAACTTTTGTTCCACAACTTGCTTGACTTCAAAATATAACACACGGCTATATTAAGAAAAAAATAACTCATAACATAACCTCCTTATCATTTTGATAACCCTAGTCTCACCCCAAAGGTATAAGTTATAACATTCCCAACTTGTCGACTTTCGACGAAACTTATTTTCTTCAATTGGTTTAGCTTCTAAGCCTTCCAACCCTCTTGGTAATTGCAGTCCATGATCTTAAATATTTGCAACCTCCATGGTAACATGATTAACTTACTTTACGTACTTTCAGAGATGACCTCATTTTAGAGCTTACATCAATTGACTTACGACGTACTCTCACATACAAAACTATGGGGTGTAACACCCCAATCAAGAAAACAACATAAAAGTCTTTATCCCATTAGGCAAACACCTAGATCATGGTCATATTCCTAGGCCTTTTTATATCTTTGAAAAACATTCAAAAACAATCATCTCTAGTTTTATACCTTTAGATTTGCAATCCTTAGTTAATTTAGAAGTAAAAATAATACCCTCTTGTGGAAGTGCAATCTAGATACTTCACGTACTCACTCCAAATATATACTACTAATCGTAGCTCTCTGTGGATTCGATCTCGACTTCTTGTTGGGTATTATTATTGCAAACGACCATGTCATACCTCGTTAGAGGCGTGCATTTGGACGTGATCACTTGGTGCAGTGTTCATGCAAGACGGTTGGGTGATTGCCCACGCGTCTCGGCAGTTGAAGACCCACGAGAAGAATTATTTGGTCCACGACTTGGAATTGGCAGCTATTGTTCATGCATTAAAAATCTGGAGGCACTATTTGTACGATGTCCATTGTGAGGCTTTACCGACCATCGGAGTCTGCAGCATCTTGTCACGCCCCAAACCTGGGGAGGCGTGGCCGGCACCCGGTGCCGTAGTGGCCCGAGCGAACCACTCTATAACTCATTCATTCCTTCTATAACTATCATGGGCCAACATGGGCACAACTCGTAATGTACAATTGTAAGTGGGCAAATGTTATAGCAATGAACCATCGTTCACAAAACATGAATACATATAGGCCGTCAAGGCCTCTGACATACTGTACAAAATGAACCTTTGTCTATAAAGCCACTAAGATTATTTGACATCAAATTGGACAGGGTACCGGCCTACCCATAAGTATGTAATGCAACTCTGACATGATGACTCATAGACTCGGATGCACTCCGAATGAGGTGGAGTCTTACTGATCCTTCGCTGAATGCCAATCTCGTCTACTATGAGAGTTCGTCAAACTGATTGTCTATACCTGCAGGCATGAATGCATCGTCCCCAACAAAAGGACGTCAATACAAATAATGTACCGAGTATGTAAGGCGGAACTGAAACATAACAGTAAGTCATCATTAATTAAGGATATGGAAGAAACATGGAGTAAAGGACTCAACCTGAAAGTCTGGATAGCTTTGTAAATCATGAAATATTTATAGTGTCATGCATATGTATATAAATGACATGTAATGCATAGGTCTGTACGTACATAACATCATTAGGCCTCTGAGGGCATCCCATCATATCAGCCACTGTGGGCAAAATCATCATCGCATACCAGCTGATCAGGTGGTGATGCATATATAACGCCGTAACCTTTTCGCAGATCCCATATACATATATATATACATATATACGCGTATATAACGCTGTCTGAGTCATGAGTAAATGCACATATAAATGAATGCAATGAATGAGAAGTACGTTAATAAAATCTTTCGGAATGTCATAAGACCATTATGCCTTCGATTAATATCATGAAATAAACATTATCAACTTACGTATTTTCTGAGATCCATGAACATATGATAAAATAATAGGACACAGGGGAATTCAAGAACATAGGCACCTCTAATACTTCTATGATAACGTCATTTATGGAAGTTGTGCATTTTCTCGTTTCGTTTGTATCATATGGATTATGCCGAAAGAAAGGAGGGATAACCTTAACATACCTGGAGTAGGGAAAAATTCGAAGGATATTCTTGAAACGGATAGCACCGTCCTTTGCACCTTCTATTGTGTTGACTCCTAAGTTGATTACTATAATTGAAAGTCACCCTGTGGTGATCGGTAAGTTAAACTACACTTTTATAAAGGAGGGGAAGTCGATAGGAAGTAATTAAATCAAAGAAGAATTGTTTCTGCTAATTGATTGGTCCAGTCAGTTTGTGTATTGCCTTTAGGGTAATCCATATACTTCATGTTGGAAATGATCAACTTTTCACTCTTTTGGCGAGCTTGATTGACTTCTTTCTGTTTGTAATTCAGCTTCTCCATTATGACATAAAGTATGTTCCTTGCTTCTTTCTACTGGACAAATACGGGAGGGCACTTGCAAAGACGGGTGTTCCAAGCAGCCGACTGCATGTTGTGGCTGGTATTTCTCATCTCCTCAAAATGAAACGTCCACAACACAAATAGTGTGCCTATGGTTGATCCAGCAGCAGACGAGATCGTTGGCTTGTCACAGTAAATTGCACGTAACAGTATTTAGTTGTATGGACCGACAGGATGGTAACGAGCTGGGGAATTTCCTATTCTTCTTTTGTTCCATTAGAGCTATATAATGCCATCTGAGACTTGTACAAGGATAACTTACTAGTGAAGTCAAAAGTCCTAAATGTGCCACCTTTTAAAAAGCACTAAGAGTCACCAAATTTTGAATTGGAGGGGCTGCCTCGTGGTGTCTTATTCCAACCATTTTAGAAAAAAATCTGACTTGCTTTCACCGTAGAAGGTAAATACTTTTGAAATTTAGAGGAAAAGTCACGGCAGAATTTTCTATAAAGAAGTAAAGATTTGAAACACCAAAAATAAGAAGCTGGCATATGAGAAGTTGGTGCAGGAAGTATAGAATGCTTTATGAACACATGAGGTTTGTTGTTTTCTTAAGAAGGTTTCTTCAGTTTCATGGTGATGTTCTTGTGCTTTTCTAACCAAAACTGGAGTGTATTTATTTCAGCATGATTAAGAGTAGGAAATTCGATTAGGAATATGAGATCTTCTAATTGGATGTAATATTCTAAACCAAGTAGGATTTTAGTTGATTCTGCCTATTAACCAACTTGGAATATTGGTCAACTTAATTTTTCAAGGGTGAAAAACTCGATTAACATTTTTCTTTTGAAGCTTCATTCTGAAAAACAATCGTATATAGGTTATGAGAATTTTGCCCCGTCATCTCATATTTGCTACAATGTAATTATAGTCCAGTGATTGAATCTACTTTTTCAGTCACTTGTCTGAAACTATATCTTGCAACAAATTAACAGTAAATATGTTACTTGATTTAGTTGAAGAGATATACTTACGGGGTCTTATAATAACAATGTCTTAAACCCTCTATAACCTCCTAATAGATATAATTCCTTTCGTACTCATGTGGATTTACTACGACACATCCTAATGCTAAGGTACGGGATGTAACACATCTGTTCAAGAAAAATGATCTTAACTTGCGGCACCTGATATGGTTAGAGTTGCTTAAAGACTATGATATCACCATTCTATATCATCCGGGGAAGGCCAATGTGGTGGCCGATGCCTTGAGTTGAAAAGCGGAGAGCTTGGGCCATTTAGCATATCTACCGGCAGTAGAGAGGCCACTAGCCATGGATGTTTCAGAGCCCAGTCAAGTTCTTTCTTGTGAGGTTTCTTGGACTTATTTATATGACCGCATTAGAGAGCGTCAGTATGACGACCCTCATTTGTTTGTCCTCAAGGACACGTTGCAGCACGGTGATGCCAAAGAGGTTTCTGTTGGAGATGACAGTGTGTTGCGGATGCATGGCCGGTTATGTGTGCCTAATGTGGATAGGTTGCGTGCGTTGATTCTTTAGGAGGCCTACAGTTTGCAGTATTCCATTTATCCGAGTGCCACTAAGATGTATCAAGATTTGAGGCAGCACTATTGGTGGAGAAGAATGAAGAAAACATGGTGGAGTATGTATCACGGTGCCTAAATTGTCAACACGTGAAGTATAAGCATCAATGGCCGGACGGGTTGCTTCAGAGACTTGAGATTCCCGAGTGGAAATGGGAGTGTGTTACCATGGACTTTGTTTTTGGGCTCCAACGGACTCAGAAGAAATTTAACGCGGTATGGGTGATTTTGGACAGGTTGACCAAGTTGCTCATTTTATTCCGGTAGCGACTACCTATTCTTCAGAGCAGCTAGCTCAGATCTATATCCACGAGATTGTCCAACTTTTGTGGCGTGTATCCATCATCTCTAACCGGGGTACACAATTCATATCATGTTTTTGGAGAGCTGTGTAGCGTGACTTAGTCACACGAGTTGAGTTGAGTACTGCATTTCACCCCCAAACGGACGGGCAGTCCGAACGCACCATTTAGAGTTTGCCTCCAACAACAACAACCAATCGAGCATTCAGATGGCTCCGTATGAGGCCCTATATGGGAGATGGTGTCATTCTCCAGTTTGTTAGTTTGAGACGGGAGAGGCTAACTTATTAGGAACAAATTTGGTTCGAGATGCCTTGGAGAAGGTCAAGTTGATTCAAGATCTGCTTCGTACAGCCCAATTTAGACAGAAGAGTTATGCCGATCGGAGGATTCGTGATGTAGCATTTATGGTTGGAGAGCGGTTTTTTCTCCGAGTTTCACTCATGAAGGGTGTGATGAGGTTCGGGAAGAAGGGCAAGTTGAGCCCTAGGTATATCAGACCTTTTAATATCCTTGAGAGGATTGGTGAGATGGCCTACAAGCTTGCATTGCCATATAGTTTATATGTGGTTTATCCGTGCTATATGTTTCTATACTCTGGAAGTATCACGATGATCCATCTCATGTTTTAAACTTCAGCTCAGTCCAATTGGACAAGGATTTTACCTATATTGAGGAGCCAATGCTTATCTTGGACAGACATGTCTGGAAGTTTAGATCAAAGAACATTGCTTCAGTGAATGTTCAATGGAGGGGCCATCCGAACGAGGAGGTGACCTTGGAGACCGAGTACGACATGCGGAGTCATTATCCTCATCTATTCATCACTTCAGGTATGTCCTTATGCACGTTCGAGGACGAACGTTTGTTTTAAGAGGGGGAGAATGTAACGACCCGATCAGTCGTTTTGTGTAATTTTACCCCGTACCCCTTTTTATGCTTCAGACATGTGTGTTTATGGTTTTATGAGTTATGGGGTTGATTAGTTTCGGTCTGGGAAGCTTTCGGGTTGATTTGGATCCTTTGATTCTTGACTTAGAAGCTTAAATTAGAAATGTTGACCAAACTTTGACTTTTATGAAAACGACCTTGGAACGGTGTTTTGATGGCTCCAATAGCTTCGTATCATGATTTTGGACTTGGAGGTATGCCCGAAATTGAATTCTAAAGTCCTTAGGTTGATTTGTGTTGTTTTGCCGAAATTTGGCAATTTGAAGTTGAAAGGTTTGATCGTAGATTGACTTTTAGCTATCGAGGTAGGAATTTTATTTTAGGACTTGGAATAGGTCCGTTATGCTATTTAGAACTTGTTTGTAAATTTTGGTATCATTTGAAGTTGATTTGATAGGATTCGTACGTTTAGTTGTAATTCTAGAGATTCTTGAAATTCACTTTGAAATTCATGCGGTTTAGTGTTTGAGTCGTAGTTTTAGATGTTATTTTTGTGTTTTGATCACACGAGCGAGTTGATATGATATTTTTGGACTTGTGTGGATGTTTGAGTTGGAGCCCCGAGGGCTCGGATGAGTTTCAAACATGCTTTTAAAGGTTTTGAACTGAAATACAGGATCTGGTGTGCTGATGCCTTAGGTATCGCATTTGCGAACACCAGGTTCGCAATTGCGAGCTTAGCAGGGGGGCCTCAGATATCGCAATTGTGATACCTGGCTCGCAATTGCGAATTAGCTTAGGATGTTGGGTAGCTCGCAGTTGTGATTAAAGTGTCGCTTTTGCGAACTCACTTATCGCAATTGCGATGTCCCTGTAGGTTGGTCAGTGGCCGCATTTGTGATGAATTCTTCGCAATTTCGAGGGTTTGCAATTGCGAACCCATGTCGCAATTGCGATATCTGCAACTGATCAAAAGGGCTGGAAGTCGGGATTTCACCTCATATTCTCTCATTTTAGAACCCTAGACTCGGTAGGAGGCCATTTGGAGAGGGAAGTTTTTTCTAAAAACTTTGGGTCAAGTGATTATAATCTATTTCCAACTATACTTCATCAATATATTTATGATTTTAACATCAAAATCATGTGAATCAAAGTGAAAATTTGTGAAACTTTATCAAGGTTTTGAAAAATAAGAATTTGAGTTTTGAGAGTCGATTTGGACTCAGATTTTGAAACTAATCATATATATGGACTCGTGGGGTTATGAGTAGTCGGAATCTACCCTTGGACCCGGGTTTTGACCGGGCGGACCCCGGATTGACATTTGTTTACTTTTTGGAAAAAGTGTAAAGATCATAACTTTATTTATTGTAAATGATTTCCCTTGCATTGTTTGATGATATTAAATCAATTTTGGTTAGATTTGAGCCGTGCGGAGGCAAATTTTGGGGGAAAAGCTATTTTCAAGGGTTGAATTGGCCTAGTTGAGGCGAGTATCTTGCCTAACTCTGTGTGGGGGAACTACCCCTTACGATTTGAGATTGATTGTGTCATTTGTATTATGTGAAAGTCGTGTACGCAAGGTGACGAGTGGGTATACGGGTTATATGTGGTATTTCACTGGTTTAGGCTATTTACACTCTTTCAATGATTTAACTAAATTGTCATATTGTCGCATCCCGTTTTTTCGCGAAAGCGGGTTTCGACATGTGACAACTCTTTTATATAGATGTTAAAATAGAAGAGTCACCACCTAATGATTTTAAGGTGTGTTAGGGAACTTGTTTGTAAATAACTATATTTTAACTAGTTTGTGTCACCAATGATCGGGTAAGGGCTCAAATTACCTTGAAGAGAAGGTGTTAGTAACTCTTCAAGGTCCACAAATGCGATAACCGGCCGAATTTTACGCTATGTGGGATTATTGGATTATAATTGTCCTATGTGATCATGTAAGTTAAAGGAAGATAGGGAATCTAGAAACCAATTACGATGTAAAACAAGTATAAAGAAGATTGCACATATGAAGGAAATAGACTATACATTAATAGATGATTGGTACAAGTCCTTGGAGATTACAAGGTACAACCTAATTTGTTCTAAGTCCGAATAAACAAAGGTGCAAGTAGCAAACATATATGGGGGGTCCTAGGTTTTTTAGCCTAAAGGACCACCCCGTGCAACATAAATAATACTTCAACTCCTTTAAGGTAGGGGTTGCTCATATTATTCAGAGGGCACAAACTATCATCTTCTGCTACCCAAGTACTATGTTAAAGTTGTTTACCTAAAGCGCTCTAGTTGAATTCTAAACCGCGTCCTATGCGTGCTTTACCCGTCCCATGCCTATGGTCCAAGAGGCTTTGGACCTACCAATTGGGTGGTTCTAGACTTTACTTAGGGTGCTCAAAATAATAAAACTAGGCGCACATTCAAAATAGGTAGGACTGCACATATAGTGTCACGACCCAAAATCCCTCCGAAGGAGTCGTGATGGCACCTAGTCTCTAAACTAGGTAAGCCTAACATTTACTGAAATAACATTAACATTTACTGACTTCAAATTAAATTACTCTCAAAAAATCACAATTCCTAAAATCGGTGGTACAAGTCATAAGCCTTTCTAAGAGTAGTTATATAAAAAAAAATAACACTGTTCCAAAACGAGAGGGAATCGATGGAACATAAATACAAACGAAGGTGACTCCGAGGCATGCGAACGCAGCAGCAGGTTACCTTAAGTCTCCACCACGACGATCTGCACAACTACTATCGATCAATTGCTGCATCTATACACAAAAATGCACAGAAGTGTAGTATGAGCACATCACGGCGGTGCCCAGTAAGTATCAAGATTAACCTCGGTGGGGAAGTGACGAGGAACATTCAAGAAACCTACTGGTCAATTGAAATGAACAGGATATGATGATAAAATATCGAGATAAGGATAACGAGGTAATATCAACAGCGGAGAGAAATCAAAATACAAACAGTAAGAACAATAAAGGTAGAACACGGGTAGTATCGAAAGATAACCAAGTAAATCAGATAACCAGGTAAATCAACACTGACATAACAGGAACAGAAACAAGTAAGAATGTATTCATATAAAGAAGGCAATGCCAACTCAATCAATCACATCATGTCTAATACACAATCCCGAGCAGCTCGATCCTCGGTTTCTCATATCATAATCTCAACTTCCGAACCTTCAGCACACATGGCACCTTGTGCCCTCATATTTTCCATCTCACTTTTAACAAGTAAATCCACATGTTATACAATACATAATGTTCGTACAAATGCACTCAAGATGTTCAAGAAAGTCTCATTTACATAATATAAGTAAATTACAATTTCTAAATTAATTAGGAAAACCAGCGAGAAAAGATGAAGTTATTTTTTTGAAATCATTTGAAAAAGAAAGTACCATTTTCAATTAAAATACAACATCGAACGGTTTAAGGGAATATAATTGAGTAACTAATTGAATTAAAGATGTAAAAATGTTGAAGTTTGAAGTATTGGAATGTATACATATAAATACGGCGAGGTATTGAAAACACTGTAGGTTCCAATACAAGGATCACAATAATAAAGGAATTTAAACAGTTAAAACACTTGAATTGATAACAATAAATAAACACAACAACAGAAAGTGCACGGCATCACCCTTCGTGCTTTATCACTCTTCCTCACCATATGAATAATATAAATGTAAATGTGCATGGCATCACCCTTCGTGCTTTATCACTCTTCCTCACTGTATGAATAATATAAATGTAAATGTGCACGACATCACCCTTTGTGCTTTATCACTCTTCCTCACCATATGAATAATATAAATGTGCACGGCATCACCCTTCGTGCTTTATCTCTCTTTCTCACCATATGAATAAATATAAATGTGAATGCGCACGGCATCACCCTTCGTGCTTTATCACTCTTTCCTCACCCAAACAATAGAAACAACAACATCCCGGCAAGGGAATCAATTAATAGAAACAGTAACATCCCGGCAAGGGAATCAATGATAGAAACAATAACATCCCGGCAAGGGAATCAACAATAGAAAGAATAACATCCCGGCAAGGGAATCAACAACAGAAACAATGACATCCTGGCAAGGGAATCAACAGCAGAAACAATAACATCTCGGCAAGGGAATCAACAACAGAATCAATAACATCCCGGCAAGGGAATCAACAACACATAATGAGGGTCACGAAAAAAAACCAAGAAGCACGATATCCTTAACAAAACAATAAGACATAATAAGCACAATAAGGAAGGCAACCACTTCAATTAAGGCAATTAAGGGTCAATGTAACACGTACAATTAGAGGAAAGCTAACAACATCATATGGAGCATATAGAGGCAATTTAAGCAATTAGGAAACCCAATCATAACGGGCTACTTTCCACATAATGAACATAAGGACTTA
The DNA here is from genome assembly GCF_001879085.1 of Nicotiana attenuata. Taxonomy (NCBI): domain Eukaryota; kingdom Viridiplantae; phylum Streptophyta; class Magnoliopsida; order Solanales; family Solanaceae; genus Nicotiana; species Nicotiana attenuata. Next base: position 14,167,691 of record NC_031997.1, read on the forward strand.
AGAACCCTAGAGCAAATTTTCCACAAATAAGTCCGAGCACACACTCGTCACCTCGCACGCACGGACTACAATTAGCATAGAAGACTCAAATCCTAAGGGGAAGTCCCCTACACAAGGTTAGGGAAGATACTTACCTCAAAGACGACAAACCGATACTCTAAAATGCACTTCTCGGGTGAAAAGACCTCCGGACGGCTCAAATCTAACCAAATTAACTTCAAAGAACAAATAAAACACATAAGAAACTATTTTGGACCATAAAGTCTCAATCTTTAACAAAATCCAAAAATTGGTCCAAAAGCCGACCCCCGGACCCGCGCCTCAGAACCCGACTAATTTTACAAAAACCGAATACCCATCCCAACATGAGTTCAACCATACAAAATTTATTAAATTCCAATACCATTTGGCTTAGAAATTTCCTTCGAAAATTAACATTTCTCCCAACCCAAAACACCAATTAAATGATGAAAAAGAAGATAAAATCATGGAATAAGTTTGATTCTAGGTGAATAACACTTACCCAATCGATTTGTGTGGAAAACCCTCAAAGAATCGCTCAAAACCGAGCTCCACAAGTCAAGTTATGGTGAAAATGGTGTAACCCTCGATTTGGAAATTATATTCTGTCCGCCCAGATTTTGTGCTCGCGAACGCGGAAGGACAATCGCGTTCGCGAAGAAGGGAAACTGATGCTGCCAAGAAGAGCCATCGCGAACGCGAGCTAAGGGACGCGAACGCGGAGAGTAAAGAACAGATGCTTACGCGAATGCGGAGAAGGTGACGCGAACGCGAAGAAGAAATAGCCACCAGCCCCCAGCTCCCAATTCTACTATGCGAACGCGAGGGACTGCTGCGAAAGCGAAGAAGGATAAGGTAGAGCTTTGCGAATGCGGGGCGTGCTACGCGAACGCGAAGAAGGAAAATGAGGCGACCAGCAACAACACATCGCGAACACGAACGGCTATTCGCGATCGCAGAGAAGGAATACCAGAAGCAGAATACAGCAGTCCAAACAATGGGAAAATGACCCGTAGCCCACCCGAAACACACCCGAGGCCCCCGTCTAAATGCACAAACAAGTCATATAACCTAACACGGACTCGCTCGAGGTCTCAAATCACATCAAACGACGCTGAAACATCAAATCACACCAAGAATCGAACTTAGGAACTTTCAAACCTTCCAACTTCCAAAACTCGTGCCGAAACCTATCAAATCAACCTGGAATGACGCCAAATTTTGCAAACAAGTCCAAAATGACATAACGGAGCTGTTCCAACTCTCAGAATCGCATTCTGACCCCGATATCACAAAATTCAACTATAAGTCAAACCTCCCCATTTTCCAAACTTCAACTTTTCCAACTTTCGCCGAAACACCTCAAATTACCCTACGGACCTCCAAATCCGAATCTGGACGCGTGCCTAAGTCCAAAATCACCATACGAAGATGTTGAGATCACCCACGACCCATTCCGGGGCCGTTTACTCAAAAGTCCAATTCCGGTCAAATTCTCACTGTTTAAACTTCCAAAACTAGATTCCTTCTTCGAATTCAACTCCGATTCATCCGAAAACTGAATCCAACCATGCACACAAGTCGATATACATAATGTGAAGCTGCTTTTGACCTCAAACTGCCGAACTGGGTGCAATTGCTCAAAACGACTAGTCGGGTCGTTACATCGTCCTCCACTTAAACATACATTCGTCCTCGAACATGCTCGGAGTCGTTGCAAAGCCATCGAACCACTGCATGAGCTCACCATACATACACCCGGGGGTGATTCCCCATCACCCAACCTAAGCAGAACTGACAATGCAACTTAACTGAAGATCTCATCTCCTCCTTAGCCCATCACCTTAGAACAGAACCCAAACCTCAACATCTGAAATTTTCCATAGGATCCGAACTCCACGTCATCACACTGCACGAACCTTAACAAGCTGAATTGAGCCCATATTCCAATCCAGAATAGAATCACATGCTGCTCCACACAACTCAAATGCCCGAAGCAATAACCTCTGACCACCTTAGCCGCTCAATAACATCCTAAATGCCGGAAAATACACTTCACATTGAATATAACCTTGTTCCAGACTTCCACAACACTGCCCATGATAAGGAAACATGCAGAGACTCATAGCTGCCCATGAAGTCAAGAAGTCAAGAAGCTTCCTCACCCGCCAAGGGCCATCACTCAAATCTTAGCAGAAAAACCCTCATACTCCCAAACACTCCCCACCCCCAATACCATAGTACTAATCTCAGGTCTAAGAACCTCATCTCATCCAATACAAGCAACCCAACTAACAACTCATCACGGAACCACACGGATTCTCACATTACACATTTCATACACCAAACGAACAATAACTCAATCATGCAGCACAAATAAAGAAAGCAAGGTATAAGAATTATCTAACGAGTACAACATGTGTAACAACAAAAGTACAGTTTTTCATCACATTGTCCCACAGAGGGAAAACACAACACCAAATAAACACGAGGAAATGTGTATCCCACATAACATCCGCTGCGGTGTGCAGCCCGCTCCTAAATACTCTCAAGCCAAAATGCTCGGGTCCACTGAACATATGAATACTGATATCAAGTACAACAGAGTGCACCAATAAAACTGTGGGAAGATAAATGAAAGTGCTAAAACATGAAGGAAGCAAGTACAACTAAGGTGCAATGAGCAATCAACATCACGAGGGCCATCTCGCCAGCATCGCCGTAAGGCCCGAACAGAATTAGAACATGCGTGGGGAATAATCATACAACCCCACCGCCTAACAACATAAAGAGTAGCACATAACATAGACTAGGGGCACAAATAATATCCATGCTGCCTGATAACATAACCATAATGATGATCTCACAGGAGCACACAAACTGAACCTGATACAAGATACATATTCTCATTGAGCTTTCAAATAGCCTCCAACCCAAATCGTGATTATTTCCAAATAGGTAAATATCCTTTCCAAAAATCCACAGGGACCTATCGATAATACATGCAATTAATTTGCCCATTCTCAATATTTCTTCACAATCCACTAACAAGAAATAGCCCACATATGGGTACATTTAGTCCCAAAACCTCAGGAACACTAAAATTTCCATACTCACACTCCACTACGCAAATCAAATGGCCGGTATATCACTTACAACCTATCATTCTACTGAAGCACTCGTATAGAGTTTCTGGCCGCGTAACAAAACATGAACCTCGAAAGCCTCAAACCCAGTAATCACCATGCTACCAATCACGCACCCGCAAACAAAACCTCAAGGTCCTTTCTAAAAATGCACACTCTTCACATATGATAGACAACAATGCCAACACTCTATTAATTTTAGATACCAATTCTGGAGAGAACCGCAATGTACCACATATTCTTTATGCCCATAGTAGACACCCAACTCAAGCCGTAGTCAAACCACCGAGAACCCTCCGAGATCCGCCCGTACGCAACTAAGCCATCAGGACTGCACCTCCCCAACTCAACCGAGTCACATAAATCGTCCAATCCAAGAGTGCTGCCACAAATACCGGTAGAGAATTCCCATTCAAAAGGACCATTTACTTCCATTGCTATGCTGACCAATACTACTGAACTGACTCATTTCTTCGGATAGTCGATATACAATAACTCCCATCAAAAGCCCACATGCAGATGACTCTAGCATGAACCACGTAGCAAGAAACTCATAAACCACTGCATTTCATCTGAAGCACCCCGTTTTGCTGCAACCACGATACCCACGCTGAATAAACCTCCTGTGAATCTGAAGTTGTTCCTCCGACTCCCCTTGATGCTGAAATGTAGATCTATTATTGACGTAGAAATACTGTAAGACCCAACATCATCTCGTGTAAGATCTCAAACCCTAGTCATACCCCAAATCCGGGAACCTACCAATACCACATATACACATACCTTCGGCTAAAACTGATATAAATATGACTCTACAATCTGAATGCCGCTATTGGACTCCTTCACTTGGCGCAAAGCCATAGAAAACAACATTTGATGATCCGCAAAACTAACCTTCACAACTCGTAGAACACAAATCACAAGGCACTCCAATACCACCAGCTATCCTTAGTCAACATCCACCTCGCGACCCTGCCACGATCTCGAGGACTAGCCAATTAATCAAACCTTCCCAAGCTCGCACTCGTCAACCAGATACTGGAAATCGCTGAGCCTCCATATGAGCAATTGAATAGCCTCTCAATACCTCTATTTCTTTAGTCTGGACAGCACGTTGAGACAATGCCTGAGCATCCCTGAATCCTTCGTAGACCGTCTGTAGCATCACAGACCACTGGCGCATAGCGGACGCTGAGAGCATAATATTATACACGAGTGGATGTAGAGGGACATAGGTCATATACTTCAAGCTGAATCAATATCGCACGATAAGGAATGAAAGAAGTGGAATTTCCTAACAATTCTATAGCCTCTCGAAGATAAGTACAGACGTCTCCGTACCGATCCGCAAGACTCTACTAAACCTGCTTATGACTCGTAGCACCTATGAACCTAGAGCTCTGTTACCAACTTGTCACGACCCAAAGTCCCTCCGAAAGAGTCGTGATGGCACCTAGTCTCTAAACTAGGTAAACCTAACATTTACTGAAATAACATTAATATTTACTGACTTTAAATTAAATAACTCTCAATAAATCACAATTCCCAAAACCGGTGGTACAAGTCATAAGCCTTTCTATGAGTAGTTATACATAAAAAAAACAACACCGTTCCAGAACGAGAAGGAATGGATGGAACATAAATACAAAAGAAGGTGACTCCGAGGCCTGCGAACGCAGCAGCAGGTTACCTTGAGTCTCCACCACGACGATCTGCACAGCTACTATCGATCAATTCCTGGATTTGTACACAAAAATGTACAGAAGTGTAGTATGAGCACACCACGGCGGTGCCCAGTGAGTATCAAGACTAACCTCGGTGGGGTAGTAACGAGGAACAGTCAAGTCACCTACTGGTCAATTGAAATGAACAGGATATGATGATAAAATATCGAGATAAGGATAATGAGGTAATATCAACAACGGAGAGAAATCAAAATACAAACAGTAGGAGCAATAAAGGGAGAACACGGGTAGTATCGAACGATAACCAAGTAAATCAGATAGCCAAGTAAATCAACACTGACATAATAGGAACAGAAACAAGTAAGAATGTATTCAAATAAAGAAGGCAATGCCAACTCAATCAATCACATCATGTCTAATACACAATCCAGACCAGCTCAATCCTCAGTTTCTCATATCATAATCTCAACTTCTGAACCTTCAGCACACATGGCACCTTGTGCCCTCATATTTTCCATCTCACTTTTAACAACAAAATTCACATGCTATACAATACATAATGTCCGTACAAATGCACTCAAGACGTTCAAGAAAGTCTCATTTACATAATATAAGTAAATTACAATTCTAAATTAATTAGGAAAACCAGCGAGAAAAGATAAAGTTTTTTTTTGAAATCATTTGAATAAGAAAGTACCATTTTCAATTAAAATACAACATCGAGCGGTTTAAGGGAATATAATTGAGTAACTAATCGAATTAAAGATGTAACAATGTTTGAAGTATTGGAATGTATAAATATAAATACGGCGAGGTATTGAAAACACTGTAGGTTCCAACACAAGGATCACAGCAATAAAGGAATTTAAACAGTTAAAACACTTGAATTGATAACAATAACAGAAAGTGCACGGCATCACCCTTCGTGCTTTAACCCTCAATCCTCAGAATGTAATCAACAATAGAAATGTGCACGGCATCGCCCTTCGTGCTTTATCACTCTTCCTCACCATATGAATAATATAAATGTAAATGTGCACTGCATCACCCTTCGTGCTTTATCACTCTTCCTCACCATATGAATAATATAAATGTAAATGTGCACGACGTCACCCTTCGTACTTTATCACTCTTCCTCACCATATGAATAATATAAATGTGCACGGCATCACCCTTCGTGCTTTATCTATCTTTCTCACCATATGAATAAATATAAATGTGAATGTGCACGGAATCACCCTTTATGCTTTATCACTCTTTCCTCACCCAAACAGTAGAAACAACAACATCCACGCAAGGGAATCAATCAATAGAAACAATAACATCCCGGGAAGGGAATCAACAATAGAAACAATAACACCTCGGCAAGGTAATCAACAATAGAAACAATAAAATCCCGGCAAGGGAATCAAGAATAGAAATAATAACATCCCGGCAAGGGAATCAACAATAGAAACAATGATATCCTGGCAAGGGAATCAACAGCAGAAACAATAACATCCCGGCAAGGGAATCAACAACAAAATCAATAACATCCCGGCAAGGGAATCAACAACACATAATGAGGGTTTTCACGAAAAAACCAAGAAGCACGATATCCTCAACAAAACAACAAGAGATAATAAGCATGTGATAACTACACCGGTAACCACAACAATTGGACATGTAACATATTTGTACGAAGTCATAGAGGAACTCACAATCAAGATGTATCAAAACAATAAGGAAGGCAACCACTTCAATTAAGGCAATTAAGGGTCAATGTAACACGTAGAATTAGAGGAAAGCTAACGACATCATATGGAGCATATAGAGGCAATTTAAGCAATTAGGAAACCTAATCATAATGGGCTACTTTCCACATAATGAACATAAGGACCTAAGAACCCTAGAACAAATTTCCCACAAATAAGTCCAAGCACACACTCGTCACCTCGCATGCACGGACTACAATTAGCATAGAAGACTCAAATCCTAAGGGAAAGTCCCCCACACAAGGTTAGGCAAGATACTTACCTCAAAGACGACAAACCGATACTCTAAATGTACTTCTCGGGTGAAAAGACCTCCGGACGGCTCAAATCTAACCAAATTAACTTCAAAGCACAAATAAACACATAAGAAACTATTCCAGACCATAAAGTCTCAAGCTTTAACAAAATCCAAAAATTGGTCCAAAAGTCGACCTCGGGCCCGCGCCTCGGAACCAAACAAATTTTATAAAAAGAGAATACCCATCCCAACATGAGTTCAACCATACGAAATTTATTAAATTCCGATACCATTTGGCCCCTCAAATCATGATTTTTTATTTTAGGAATTTCCTTCAAAAACCAACATTTCTCCCAACCCAAAACACAAATTAAATGATGAAAAAGAAGATAAAATCATGGAATATGTTTGATTCTAGGTGAAGAACACTTACCCAATCGATTTGTGTGAAAAACCCTCAAAGAATCGCTCAAAACCGAGCTGCACAAGTCAAGTTATGGTGAAAATGTTGTAACCCTCGATTTGGAAATTATATTCTGTCCGCCCAGATTTTGTGCATCGCGAACGCGGAAGGACAATCGCGTTCGCGAAGAAGGGAAACTGATGCTGCCAAGAAAAGCCATCGCGAATGCGAGCTAAGGGACGCGAGCGCGGAGTGTAAAGAACAGATGCTTACGTGAACGCGGAGAAGGTGATGCGAACGCGAAGAAGAAATAGCCACCAGCCCCCAACTCCTAATTCTGCTATGCGAATGCGAGGGACTGGCTGCGAACGCGAAGAAGGATAAGGCAGAGCTTTGCGAACGCGGGCGTGTTACGCGAACGCGAAGAAGGAAAATGAGGCGACCAGCAACAACACATCGCGAACGCGAACGGCTGTTCGCGATCGCGGAGAAGGAATACCAGGAGCAGAATATAGCAGCCCAAATAATGGGAAAATGACCCGTAGCCCACCCGAAACACACCCGAGGCCCCCGGGACCCCGTCTAAACACACAAACAAGTCATATAACCTAACACGGACTTGCTCGAGGTCTCAATATATCAAACAATGCTGAAACATCAAATCACACCAAGAATCGAACTTAGGAATTTTCAAACCTTCCAACTTCCAAAACTCGTGCCGAAACCTATCAAATCAACCCGGAATGACGCCAAATTTTGCAGACAAGTCCAAAGTGACATAACAGAGTTGTTCCAACTCTCAGAATCGCATTCCGACCCCGATATCACAAAAGTCAACTATGAGTCAAACCTCTCTATTTTCCAAACTTCAACTTTTGCCGAAACACCTCAAATTACCCTAAGGACCCTCCAAATTCGAATCCGGACACGCGCCTAAGTCCAAAATCACCATACAAAGCTTGAGATCTCCCACGACCCATTCCGGGGCCGTTTACTCAAAAGTCCAATTCCGATTAAATTCTCACTGTTTAAACTTCCAAAACTAGATTCCTTCTTCCAATTCAACTCCGATTCATCCGGAAACTGAATCCAACCATGCACACAAGTAGATACATAATGTGAAGCTTGTCTTGACCTTAAACTGCCGAACCGGGCGCAATTACTCAAAACGACCAGTCGGGTCGTTACATATAACAATTAAAGGCTTAAGTTAGCCTCCATACATAAGCACAAAAGAACGCGAAACAGTCATAGATTTTATGATAACAAGGTTTCAAATTATGCAGTAGAGGGTCATAGGCAGTTTTGGAATTGAGACACATTACAGTTGTTCAAAACCTATAGGCATGGCTTCTACCTGACTGCATGGTTTAATAAAATCTTATAGACAATAATGCTAGTCAAGTTATCGAAGCTGCAGATTATAATCATTATTAAAAGCCTATAGGCATGATCTGTAGGTGATTTGCGTTTGGGAAGTGAAACCATTGAAAACTCAAAATTATTCGCCTTTGATATTATAGGCATGCTTTCTAAGCGAGTAGCGATATCCTATATGCATGTTTTCTAAACAGTTGGTATTTGAACACAAATTCGTTTTGCTTATCCCTATAGGCATGTTTTCTTGGCGGGCAGTGTGATAAGAACATCAACAACGGCAGTTTAGTAAATCAAGTAAGGCCCTATAGACATGGTATCCAGATGAGTATCGATGGAAGCAAGTCTTAATTAGTTAACGTGATCCTAGATATCTAACAATCACATAGCAATAGTACAAGTTGAGAAAATAACCAATAATGTTTAAATCCTATAGGCAAGCTATATAATAGCGTATAGAAGTGGAGCATGTGAACAAGTGAAATGCATAAACTCTTATAAGCATGCTTTCTAACAGTGTACAGGAATAAGACATGTCGAGCAAGTGAAATGCTTAGGTTCTTATTGGCATGCTTTCTATCAGTGTACAAAAATAGAGCATGTTAAACAAGATAGCAAATAAAGCATTTTAGACCCTGTAGGCATGTTTTCTACCCTTTTATACAGAAACTGTGTGACGACCCGATCAGTCGTCTCATGAGTTACCGCTCCGTTTCCCCTATTTCTGCTTCTTTACGCTTCGTTATCCGTGTTTTATGTGGTCGAGTTGATTGGTTTGTGGTTGGATTGGAATTGGTAAGGAAATGAGACACTTAGTCTCTTTTAGGCTTAAGTTGGAAAAGTCAACCGGATGTTGACTTATGTGTTAGAGGGCTCGGATGTGAGTTCCGATGGTTCGGTTAGCTTCGGGTGGTTATTTGTGACTTAGGAGTGTTATCGGAAGTGGTTTTGGAGGCCCGGTGTAGAATTAGGCTTGAATTGGCGAAGTTAGTATTTTGGCGAATTCCGGTTGATAGGTGAGATTTTGATCCGAGGGTCGGAATGGGATTCCGAGAGTTGCTGTAGCTTCGTTATGTGATTTGGGATGTGTGTGCAAAATTTCAGGTCATTTGGATGTGGTTTGGTTGGGTTTTTGATCAAAAACGTGTTTCGAAAGTTTTTAGAAAACTTAGGCTTGAATTCGATGTGGATTAATAGATTTAGTGTTGTTTGAGGTGTTTTGATGATTGGAACAAGTTTGAATGAGGTTTTAGGATGTGTGTTGTGCTTTTGGTTGAGGTCCCGGGGGCCTCGAAGTGGTTTCAGATGGCTAACGGGAAGAGTTTTGGACTTGTGCAATTGCAGATTTTTTGCTGCTTCTGGTGTTTTCGCACCTGCGGTTTGGGGACCGCAGGTGCGGTATCGCAGATGCGTTGATTTGGACCGCAGAAGCGGAAAGGCTGAGGGAGGCTTGGAACCGCAGATGCGGAAGAAGGGCCGCACCTGCGGAGCCGCAGATGCGGCTATTAGACCGTAGATGCGGTTAGGCGGGATTTAAGTGAATTCCGCAGATGTAGAGAAATGACCGCAGAAGCGGTACCGCAGAAGCGGGTATTTGACCGCAGATGCGGTTGACTGGGCAGAAAGTATATATATGGTTCTTCTTCTCGATTTTTGAAGGGTTTATTCATTTTAACTTCGCACTTAGAGTTTTTGGGCGATTGTGAAGAGAGATTTCAAGGGAACTTCGATCAGGTAAGGATTTTCCTTTTACTGTCGATCACTTAACTGCTTACTTGTTGTAGAATTATCATATTTCGTTTCCATTGGTTTATTGCTTTCATAATACTTGTTTCAAACTGCCGCATTATAGATTACTCTGTGTTTTTCCGTGATTTTTTATTCTCAGCCATTATTTATGCTTATTACTCACTGGGTCGGAGTACTCACATTACTCCCTGCACCGTGTGTGCAGATACAGGCTTAGCAGAGTCCGCTCCTGAGTGCTGATCCTCCCAGTCCAGACAGTGATTTGGAGACTACGAGGTAGCTATTTGCTTCCGCAGCCCCCGTGCCTCCCCTATCTTATCATTTTCATGTTCCTAGAACTATTGTATCGGATTTAGTGTTCCGTAGACTCGTATCTGGATTTCTTAGTTGCTCATGACTTGTGACACCCCGATTTGGGCTGTGTCTGTGAGCATGTGATTTTTGCCTCGTTTAATTACTCCTATAAAATTCATTAGAATTAGGATTTTTCTTTTATTATTTGAATTTTAGGGAATTAATTGCATGATTTTTGTGTTTTGTTTGCATTTTTGTGTGTGCATTTTAATTGATGCAATTCGAAAATACAAAATAGCATTTAGGATCCAATTTTAGCATTTTTTTATTAGTGAACTAATATTGCAAAAAATAAAGAAATAACAAAAATGGTTCTTTTGCATTTTCTACTTTTAATTTGTCTTAGTTCTCTTTTAGATTAGGAATTAGTTAATTTGGAGATTAAGTAGTATAATTTTAGAGTCAATTTGGGTCTTTATTTGTAATTTCGCATTTAACAAAAATCAGGAAAAATAATAAATAAATAAAAAAAATCAAAAAAAAAAAAAATCAGAAGAAGAGGAAATTAAAAGAAAATCATTGGTCTTCATAGAGTACCCAATTTTTTGGCCAAACCTGTTTAATTTGGCCCAAGACCACTTCTGTAACCTGTTCCCCAGTCCAGCCCAAACCCAAATTACCCGGTCCAGCCCTGATGTTCCAAAACGGCGTCGTTTGTTTAAGTTTCAATCTCAACCATCGATGTTTATCGATCTGACGGTCGAGAAGTCCCTCCCCATTTGATATAAAACGGTCGGATAAGCCCCTACCCCCCAAGTCATCTCTCTCTCACTCCCATTCTCAGAGAAACATAACGCCACCGTCTGCCACCCTGGACCGCCGCCGGAAATCGCCTCACGGCGGCGGCCGGTCACCAAACGGCCCCAAATTTACACCACAGCATCCCCTCACCCTCCTCTTTCTAAATCCCTAAACCCTTTCCCTCGAATCCCCACTAAACTTCTCGAATATTGATTTGAAATTTCGGCCAAAACCCTAAATCTCCCAACCCTTACCAAATTAACACCACAAAGCCTCCTCATCTCCCTCTTTACGAATCCATGGTCTATAGCCTTCGAATATTACCAAAGCTTCTCGAATTTCAGATCTTAGATCGGCAGAACCCTAAAAGTCTAAGTTACTCGAGTTTTCCCCAATTTTCTGAGTCCAGAGTTTGAGTCGAGCCTCGAGATAATGTGTTCGTTTGTTCTTGGTGAAGAACACACGTTCACATCATTCCGGTGCTTGAATCGGCAGTTCAGTCTGGTTTAACCTTACATAAGTAAGTTTTCTTTTCTTTTATCGTTCGATTTATCTGTGATTAAGATTAGTTTAATCCATAATTAGTGTTCTAGGTTTTAGGTTAGATTTTGTGATTGTCCGTTTTAAGTCAGTAAACTTTCTTCTCATCTGATTAATTGTTCTCCATGTTAATTGATTTTTGTTTTGATCTTTACTTTTGGTTTAATTTTGTTCTATTTTTACTTTGATTTTTCTGTTGGTTTGAATTGTGATTATTTTCGATTGGGTAATTCATATTTGCTACTGATAATTTGACCCCAGTCCAATTTTGTTTGAATTGCTGATTTGTTTAGTGAATTAGTTTAGTTTGGATTAACAGTTTAGTTAGATTTGCTTGTCATGTTCTGATTAGTAGGTTTGAGTAATTAGTTCAATTGTAGGATTTGTTTGGATTTAGCTGGATTTTTTCATGCCTTTTGAATAATTAACCATAGTTACCAACCAAGGTAAAGGGACTGGGGTTTAGTTAGTGCTAGGTTAGTAAATTTTAGATTGAATAAATGTCATTTTAGGTATTTTAGACAGAAAGAACTTTGTAGTAACTAAAAAAGGACCTTCTAGAAGTTTCTAGTTTGGGGTTGTAGTTATAATTTCAGAACTTAGTGCAATAACTTGGGCAACAAGCCAATAAATAAGGGACTAATTAGCTAAAACTGAAAAATAAAAGAGGGACTTAGGGAGCAAAGTGAAATCTGAAGACTGCCCTAAGTTTTGCCTATAAAAAGGCATGCCCATTGCCTTATTGAAAAAAGTTTTGCATCTGAAAAATTCCCCCCAAAGTTTCAGAAAAAGTTTTAAAATCTGAAAAATCCCCCAAAATTTCTAAAAAGTCTGAAAATCTGAAAATTCCCCCCAAAAGTGTTCTACAACTTTTAAGAGCTGAAAACTTTGAATTTCGAAATTCAAAATAACCAAAGCTGAAATTTTAGAGTTTGAAAGTTCATCCTAGATCTTAAATTTCCAAAAAAAAAAACCAAAAACAAAATAGCATAAAAACTCCAAAAACTCCAAAAAATGCTATTCCATTAAAGTTTCATAGTTTAGTTTCAAGTTCTGGTGATTGATTTGAGTTTCCAGCTTAGATAAGGGTAGAAATAGCTTGAAAATTCCTGGTGTTTGATTGCTGAAACTCAGAAGTTGTCCTGGGTTTGATTTCGAGTCAATTTGGGGTTTGAGCAAGTCTGTTTTGGGTCATTTCATTGGTTGCTGTTCATCTGTCATTCATTCCTGGGTCATAGTGATGCAATTTTGGCTTTCAATTGATCCTTTTGTTGTGTTGCTGCTGGTTTACAATTGCTGATTGTTGCTTTGCCACTGCTGACTCCTTCTTCTTTCCTTTTGCCTTAACTCCAGGTACATATTCTGCTCTTGCCTTGCTGTAGACCTCAATTTAAGAGTGAAATAAATACTATGCATGACTTCTCATGTTCAACTATGTTCAATTGATCTACTGTAGTCCCACTAGTTCTCATAATTAGACGAATCTTCATCTTGCAATTAATTTGGAATTGAGATGTGTAATTGTGTTACGACCCCAAACCCGGTCGTGATGGCGCCCAACAATATTGCTAGGCAAGCCAGACCACAATCGTTCCCAAATTAACCGTGAACCTCAAACCGACAATCTAAAGAGATTATAATAGTTTTAGAATAATAATCCGATATTTATAATAGAATAATACTGAGAAAAATACGAAGTCTGATAAAACGCTCCCAAAGACCTGGGGTTACGAGTCTAGAGCCTCTAAAACAATCTGAATAACAATATCTGAACGAGAATACTCAAGTCTGGAGATGTATATATAAATAAAACTGAAATAGGAAGAGTAGTCAGGTCCTGCGAACGTCAAACAGCTACCTCAACAACTCTGATAAGCTCTGGGAAACAAAGACTGCTCAGCTAAGCCTCCGGTGTACCTGAATCTGCACACAAGGTGCAGGGAGTAGGGGTGAGTACTACCGACTCAGTGAGTAATAAGCATATAAAATGTCTGAAGATAAGAAATCCACGAAATGCCACAAAGTAAAGCTAAAACTAACAGTCCAACACCTAACTACGAACTAACAACAAAACAACTTCAATATATCAGTCAAGTATAATGTAAAGATGCAATGCAATGCACATGACCGCTACGGCGCGTAGCCCGATCCATTTAACGTCGACGGCGCTCACTGGGGGTGTGTACAGACTCCGGAGGGGCTCCTTCAGCCCAAGCGCAATATAATCATACCATTCGCTGCGGCGTGCAACCCGATCCATACTCAGTCCACAATATGCATATGAGTCACGTAACAGATTCAATTAATTTTCCAATTTCCAATTTATTAAGAAGGATATACTTTAGATATTTAACTTCAGGAAAAGTGACTTAGCATAAAACAGTGATTAAACACAGGACTGAGATCAATGATTATACAAAGCATGCTATCACAATGACATTCATCCTCTAAGGATGCTACAGATCGGCACAAGGCCCCAAACACGACAATAAGCCCAGATATATTCAATACAGGGTGCGTATCAGTCGCCAATATAGAAACATTCTTGTTCGGGATGGACTAAGTCTCAATCCCAATCATAACCAATCCCGCACCTGCCATGGGGTGCGAGTCACATCCTACAATAGCGTCACAATGTGATAAGCCGGGGTTTCAAACCCTCAGGCCATCATATACACCAACTACTCACCTCTAACCGGCCGTAGAATGGTCCGCAATGCCTTTTCCTTTCGTATCAACCTCCTCGCGCGTCGAATCTAGTCAAAATCACAACGAATACATAAATATGGGTTAAAGAAACATAACCCAATCAAATATACTCGAAAAGTACTAAAATTCACGAAGTTGGTAAAACCCGAGCCCCGGGCCCACTTCTCGAAAAATTCCAAAAATCACACCAACGGATTTCTCGTCTCGCCACGAGTCCGTGCATATAAAGTTTACCAAAATCGGAGCTCGTTTGACCCTCCAAATTCCATTTTTACATCACAACTTTCCAAGCCCTAGCTTGACCCGTTTTTGATGAATTTTCTACAATTTACATGTAATTTCTACCATAGATTCGAATATTTAGGCCAAGGAACTTACCTCCAAGTGATTCTCAGTCAAAACCCTCGAATTTCCTCGTTCAAAGCTCTTAAGAACGTCAACAATGGAGGAAAAATATGAAAGGGTCGCGGATGAAATATTATTTTAAAACCCTTCTGTCGCCCAGTCCAGTTTTCGCTTCTGCGGTCCCGCTTTTGCTTATGCGGGACCGCTTCTGCGGCCACATTTCCGTTTTTGCGATCTTCACTTAGAAACCCGGACTTCGCTTATGCGACGCGAAGTCCGCTTCTGCGGTACCCTCAAAACCACTTCTGCGGTACAGTGTCCGCTTATGCGGACCCGCTAGTTGCGAGCCACCTTCCGCTTCTGCGAAATTTCCCTAGCCGGCCAACGACCGCTTCTGTGACCATGCACCCGCTTCTGCGGTACTGCTTCTGGGGTCCATTTCCGCAGAAGCGGAAACACCAGATGACAGCAAAATCTGACCTGCAATACACCTCAAAACTCTCGTTTAGCCACCCGAATTCACCCCGAGGCCCTCGGGACCTCAACCAAATGCACAGATATGTTCTATTACTTCATTCAAATTTGCTCGTGACATAAAAACACTATCATAAACACCAAAATCATCGAATTACCACGGATTCAAGCCTAAGTTAAACTAAAACTTCCGAAACTTGCATTTGATCTAAAACCCGACCTAAACACCTCCGAATGATCTGAAACTTTGCATGCATATCCAAAATCACCTAACGGAGCTACTGCAACTCTCGGAATTCCATTCCGACCCTCGGATCAAAATCTCACCTACCATCCGGAATTCGCCAAAATCCAACCTTAGCCAATTCAAGCCTAATTCTACACCGGACCTCCAAATTCAATTCCGATTGCGCTCCTAAGTCACAAATCATCTCCCAAAACTGTCGAATCATCGGAAATCCANTTGGGGTTTGAGCAAGTCTGTTTTGGGTCATTTCATTGGTTGTTGTTCATCTGTAATTCATTCCTGGGTCATAGTGATGCAATTTTGGCTTTCAATTGATCGTATTGTTGTGTTGCTGCTGGTTTACAATTGCTGATTGTTGCTTTGCCACTGCTGACTCCTTCTTTTTTCCTTTTGCCTTAACTCCAGGTACATATTCTGCTCTTGCCCTGCTGTAGACCTCAATTTAAGAGTGAAATAAAGACTATGCATGACTTCTCATGTTCAACTATGTTCAATTGATCTACTGTAGTCCCACTAGTTCTTATAATTAGATGAATCTTCATCTTGTAATTAATTGGAATTGAGATGTGTAATTGTTAGGCTAGAAATCAGTTTGTTAGCATTATAACTGTTTAATTGGACTGTACGAATGATTATTTTCAGATCTATATGGACATTGTGAGTAGAATGCTAGCTGTAGTCAATTTCAGTTTAAACTAATTTGTAGTTAAAGTTCAGGTTGATTGTTTGAGAGTAGAGTCCAAAGTAATAACAAGCTCTGTAACTGGAACATGATATTAGCCTTATTGTGCTTATCAAATGCTTAGGATTGCCTATCAAATATTGGCTGGATATAGTAGCAACACCATATGTTTGTTTGAAATTGATTCAGGAACAGGTTACGAATTCCAGTATTAAATTCCGTTTCGAGTCTATAATTGAGTTGTTCTAAAAGCACACGAATTAAATCTAAAGGACTATCAGAATTTTAGATTAGGTGTTAATTCACAAATTGAGCATCAGTTTTGGTCCGTGATTATTTGGACCACAAAATAGGCCCAATGTATGCCCAGTTACGACTTACCTGAACTTCTTGCTTCATTTTGGGTTGGACTCATCTAAGCCCCAAAAACCTGATGATTTCCTGGAAATGATTTGCCCAGCTAGGTGACCGAACTACCTCATGTTTGGGCCAATTTTTAAGCCCAATCTGCTGGAGAATTTGAAACTTTGTTCTTAAATTATTGGTTAAACTCCATAAGACATTTTTGGGTCTTTCAAATTAAGCAGCACACCTGAGTTAGGAGGCTGGCCTCTTATTTAGGTGTGGGCTTGAATTTGAGGCCCAAACTCTTTGAGTGCTTTTTTTTACTAATGGTGATTAATGTTGCTAATTAATTAAGGTTCTTTTTAGAGACAACCATTAATAGAAAAATGGTAGTTCATCATAGGACGGCCTTTAAAATAATTTGAGGTGCGCCGCGCCAAATAAAATTCATGAATTGCTGGCCCTCTTAATCATTTATATTAAAATACTTTAGAACACGGGACATGCCATTTAGCGAATTTTCATGGCCTCCCGCAAATGTTAATAACACGTTAGCCGCTTTAGGCACGCTCTTTAATAATTTTACCTTCCTAAACTCGGGTGTGCATTTCATGTGACCCAAATCCAAATCCCAAAACGTTGAATAAAATATGTCGAGGATCCGGGTGCATTTCATGTGACGTGATCCAAAGACATGTTTTAAACGATGTTCAATTTCTTAAAATTTTTAATTAAAAGCGGTTAAATAATTTTAAAACTGCACTATAGGATAACATGTATTAAAATTAGATTTTTAGCCATTTATAATAGTTTAAGCGACCGTGCTAGAACCACGGGATCCGGGAGTGCCTAACACCTTCCCTCGGGTCAACAAAATTCCTTATTCAGAATTTCTGGTTCGCAGACTCCACTCGGGAAGTCAAAATTTCCTCGATTTGGGATTCAAGATAAATCAGTGACTTGGGACACCAAAAGCCAAACCTATCCCAAGTGGCGACTCTAAAAAATAAATAATCCCATTTCGAATAATGCCACTTTAAATGGAAAAACTCCCTTATACATATCCCTCCGGGGTGGTGTCTAAAAAGGGAGGTGTGACAGCTCTGGCGACTCTGCTGGGGATACGAACCCAGAATTTCGGTTCAGGGTTCAAGAATTCGAGCTTAGATTTGACTGTTATATTTGGCTTTGTCTGATTTTCCTACATGTTCCATGCTATATGTGCTAAATGCTTTACCGCTTTTATATTTTGTGAACTGTATACATAAACTGCTACGAAACCCTTCCTCTTTCTGAGTCTTCTACATCATGGAGAAGGGTGCACTTCGTGTAGCTTCTCTTCTGTTTAGAGTCATATCCCATTTAGAACGAGGTTCGGATAAGTTGCTAAGCCGGCGGAGCTTCTGTATCCCCGGTACGCTGCCCCCCCCGGCTCGAGTTGTCCGCTCGGGTAAGCCAGGTCTAGACCAATAAACCTAGGGTTTAAACCTAGAAGAACAAAACCTCATGCCGGATCCCTAGTAGGAACGTTTGTTTGCATCATGTGCATTTGACTTAGGGGACTCAACACAAGGGTTGGGTCCGTCTAGGACAGGTGACCTGAAATGAAAAAGACCATCCTGATGCATCTTACGTGCTACTTGTGCATTTATTTGCTCGGCTTTGCATGTTGACCGGCCTGTATACAATGAGAGGAAATTGAGAAAAATAGCAGTGTTAGGACTAAGTGAGGGTAACCACCTGTTTTGAAAAACCAATGCCCAAATAGTACCGAAATGCTGCCGGATTTTTGAAAAAAAGGAAAGAAAATAAAAAAAAAGATGTTGTAACAAAACGTTCTGACCGAACTACGTGGGTCTGATTTTCACCGGATGTGAGATACGTAGGCAAACCTCATCGGTTCCGACCCCAATTTTCAAAAAATCCAAAAATATTTTCTTTCTTTAGAAATCTTTCCTTAGATAATTCAAAATTTTTTTTTTTTAAAACTCAAAAATGGTTTCCTTCTTTCTAATGTCTTTCATACGAAAAAAGAAAAATCAATAAAAATCAAAATCCAAAAATTCGGGTTTCCTTCATTTTGCAGTATTTTTCAAAAAAAAAAACATCCAAAAAAAAATCAGAAACAAAAACTCAAAAAATACTCTTTTCTTCTTTAGAAGTCTTTCTTTTGTAAAGGTCAATAAAAGTTTTGAAAAATTGAAATCCAAAAATATTTTTGCTTTTCTTTAGAAGTACTTTTGTAAATAAATAAAAGTTCAGAAATTCAAAATATTTTTCTTAAAGAAGTCCCTCTTTCGAAAATTAAGAGGTTACATCCAAAATCCAAAAATATTTTCTTTTTTCCTTAGAAAAAAAGAAAACAAATAAAAAATTCAAACAAAAAATATTTTCTTTTTACTTTTAAAATTTCCAAAGTTCAAATAAAAAAAAAAATTTTTTAGAAGTCTTTCTTTCAAAAATAAAATCAAAATCAAAATCAAAATCAAAAATCCAAAAAAAAAATTCCCTTTCTTCTTTTAAAGCATTTTTTTAGAAAATTCCAAAAGAAAAAAAAATCAAAAATATTTTTCTTTTGCTTTAAAACTTCATGGTCTGGGTTTTATAAAAAGTAAAAAAAAAAGAGTTAGTTTATTTACTCTATTCGCGATCTTACCGAACTACGCTGGTTTGATTCTCACCGGATGTGAGATACGTAGGCAACCCTCATCGGGTCCAACCACCATTTTGCAAAAATAGCCAAAAATACTAAAATTTTAATTTTTGTCACAAATAAGTTAGGTGATGCCATTCTTGCTTAAAATAAGCCGAATGTCCCTAAAAGGGCACCGGAAGGCCGTTTTTGCAAGAACAGCCACCTCGGGTCATTTTCAATGGTTAGCGGGCACATCCATAAAATCTTCTTTTCCGAAGTGCTGAAAGGCCGTATCCGCAAAGCCGGAGTTTTGTTTTTGAAATAAAATTAATGGAAGATCAAAAATCAAAAAAAAAATATGTTTCTTCTTCTTTCAAAATCAAAAAAAAAAAAATCAAAAAGCCAAAAATATTTTCATTCTTCTTTCATTAAAAAGAAATTTTAAGAATAAAAAATATTTTCTTTTTCTTTAGAAATAGTTCTTTCATAAATTGAAAATAAAATCAAATTTTTTTAAAAAAAAAATAAACAAATCGAAATCTGAAAAAAAAATTCTTTCTTTCTTTATAAGTCTTTCTTTCGAAAATTAAAAAGAAAAAACTCAAATCAAAATAATAAAAAAAAGAGTTTGTCTATCTACTTTATTCCTGATCTGCAAGAACTACGCTTGGTCTGATTCATGCGGGGTCATGATACGTAGGCAATCTCCATAGGATTCGACCGTAACCCTAAGAGAAAAGGAAAAAGGGAGGAAAGAAAATAAAAGAATAAACAAGAGAGGAAAAGAAAACAAAAAAAGAAAGAAAATAAGAAAACCGAGAAAAAGAAACCATAGAAAAGGCAAGAATGAAAGAAAAGAAAAATGGGAAAAATGAGAGAAAAATCAGAAAAGCAAGGAAAAGGCAGGAAAAAGAGGGTCAGAATAAAAAGAAAAGACTTTGGAAAGGGAAAGCCGGGATGACGTATGCAACCGTTGCGAAACATATAAAACACATTTAACTGTATAGGTGCATCACGCCTCAACGTGCGATTACCTATCTGTTATTTCCCTCAAACTAATCGTTTGCTGCTGTCACTTCCAGTCCAGATTTTATAGAAACGGTGGTTGGTTTTTTGTGGTAAACTGGCATCACATCCATACTTTACCAGATCAAAGGGGAGCATAGAAATGTCTTCGGAAATGACCTTGCCAACAATTCCCATCCCAGAAGATAGCCCAATCTCGGGCATCCTGGCCTCAGAGTCTGCAGCGGCTGAAGAGAACAGGATCTTACGCCTTAGGGTCATGGAGATGTGGGATGCGTGGACCAATGGAAGGGAACGTCCAAGTGTTATCCCCGGCTTTCTTGAATTGTTCCCTAGAACCGGGGTACTTCTAACATCCCCATCAGTCATCCAAATACTCCATTGGGACACCCTACCATATCCGCTCACTTTGTAGGATCACCTTCTGAGGTCCGCCCCCAGGTGTTCACATCAGGAGTAACTCCCAATATCTTTACCGCTCCACCATGCTCTGCCACAACACAACCTTCACTTCCAAGGCCCGTTTTTGATCCCTCGGCCTTCACTTTCCAAAACCCTGTCTTTCAGGCGGAACCTCCTCAGTATCCCACATATACCTATAGTCAACCACCTCCATTCGAGCTCACACCCGGACAAGATAAAACTCCTAAAGCCCCCGAACAGGATGAAATGGCAAAAAGGATGAGAAGCCTGGAGCAGAGCCTCAAAAACATGCAGGGCTTGAGTGGGCAGAAGAGTGTGTCATATACTGATCTGTGCATGTTCCCTCACGTGCATCTGCCTATGGGATTCAAAACTCTGAAGCTTGAGAAATACGATGGGCATGGCGACCCCATTGCTCACCTTAAGAAGTACTGCAATCTATTACGCGGTGCTGGCGGAAAAGAGGAGTTGTTAATGGCTTACTTTGGAGAAAGCTTGGTAGGCATCGCCTCGGAATGGTATATGGATCAAGACGTCTCCCGATGGCACATTTGGGACGCTCTTGCCAGAGATTTTGTAAGGCAGTTTCAATACAACATCGACATCGCACCAGACAGGAACTCCTTGGCAAATTTGAAGAAGAAGCCCTTGGAAAGTTTCAGAGAATATGCTATTAAGTGGCGCGAACAGGCATCGAGGGTGAAACCTCCCATGGATGAAGTAGAAATGGTCACTGTCTTCCTTCAGGCCCAGGAAGCAGATTACTTCCAGAACATGATGTCGGCCATGGGCAAACCTTTTGCAAAGGCGATTAAGATCGGGGAAATGGTGGAAAATGGATTGAAGACGGGTAGAATTTTGAGCCAGTCCGCTATCAGAGCAACCTCCCAAGCCATTCAAGGCGGGTCTGGAGGAATGGCCAAGAAGAAAGAAGAAACATCCATGGCGGTATCGGGTGCAAGAAGACATCGTGCTCCTAGACCCATGTTCCCAGAAAGAACCCCTCAACATTACTACCCTCACCATGACATGGCTTATGCTCCTCAACCGTATGCGGTCATGAATGCTCAACCTTTTGCTCGGCTGCAGCTACATGCCAATAGAAACCGAGCTCCATTTCAAAGAAAATAGCCTCCTTACCAAAACCACTATAACCCCCGTCCTCCACAAAATAACTTCCGTCCTCGTGAACCACCCAGGAGGCCAAATTTTACACCATTTGGTGAATCCTACTCCAGTCTGTTTCCGAAGCTTGTTCAAATGGGTCTGCTGCAGCCCATACCTCCAAACAGGCAAAACCCAGAATCGCCTTCCTATTAGCGGGGTGTCCGATGCGCTTATCACTCAGGAGCTGAGGGGCATGATATAGAAAACTGTTGGACATTGAAAAGAGCCGTGGAAGATTTGATAGAGCAGAGGAAGATAGTGTTGAGGGACGAGGAGGTCCCAAATGTGACCAACAATCCTTTGCCGGCCCACAATAATGGACCTGTAATTGGGATGATCTGTGAGGATAAAGAGTTTGATCCGGCATTAAAGGCCATCATTGCTATTGCTGACGCAGAAAGAAAGCCAGGGGTTGCCCAAAGCAAGATAAAGGGGAGAAGACAAACAAAATCACCAAGACGGAGCCAGAAAAGAAAGCTGAAACTAGAACAGAAGCGATTCCTCCCAGAGATGGAATTCTCTATGTCCCGCGAGGCCGTCAATAAAAGCAGCTGATTGTGAACCCTCCAAACAAACTGGAAGTGAGAAAGGGAACGCAAGTGTACGTACCCAAGCAAGCCTGTGTGGTGCGGGGGACAATCAAACCACATCGACTAAGTGAGCCAGTGGTTATTGGACACGTACCACAGAAGCCTATGACCAACCCTGCTGCAGTGCCCTGGAATTATCATCAGACGGTGGTTACGTATAAAGGAAAAGAGATCTTGGGAGAACTTCCAGAAAATGCTCCCGTTGAGAAGTATTCAAACATAGAAGAGGTAAACAATGCCGCCAGAAGGCGTTTCCCATCCTAAGAAACCTGTGAGTGCTGAAGAAGCAGAAGTTTTCTTTCAAAAGATGAAAATGGCCGACTATGAGGTGGTCGATCAGTTGCGAAAATATCCTGAACAAGTGTCTTTACTGTCATTACTGTTAAAATCCCCTGAACATCAAAGGGTGTTAATGAAAACTCTGAATGAAGCCTACGTGCCAGTTGAAACTTCGGTAGACCAACTAGAAAGTATGGCGGAAAGGTTCTTTGCCGTCAATCAAATCTCATTCAGCAAAAAAAACTTGCCTCCAGAAGGAGCTGCTCACAACAAGGCCTTGCACTTAACCGTCAAATGTGAGGGATATTATGTAAAGAGAGTTATGGTATATGGAGGTTCGGGAGTAGGCATTTGCCCACTCTCCACGCTACAGTGTATGGAAATCGGGACTGGAAGGATTCGTCCCAACAATGTCTGCGTGAGAGCCTTTGACGGTATCAAAAGAGACACTATTGGAGAAATTGACCTAATCGTGACCATTGGCCCGGTGGACTTCGAGGTGACCTTCTAAGTGCTAGACATGGATACGTCCTACAATTTTCTTCTGGGAAGGCCTTGGATCCATGCTGCAGGAGCTGTACCCTCTACCCTCCATCAAATGGTGAAATTTGAACACGAGGATCAGGAGATCGTGGTTCATGGAGAGGATGAACAGTCAATCTATCGGGACCCATCTGTCCCATGCCTAGAAGCGAGGGAAGGCAGTGAACACATAGTTTACCAAGCATTCGAAATTATGGTGGCGGACCAGCATGAAGAAGGAAACCCGTGTCCCCAACCCTTCCTATCCAATGCCTCGATTATGGTGGCCAAAGAAATGATCAGACATGGTTTTAAGCCAGGGAAGGGACTTGGAAAAGCTCTGCAAGGAATATCTGAACCAGTGACCCTACCAACAACTGAAAAGTTCTTCGGGAAAGGTTTTCACCCCACCCCAGATGATGTAGAGTGGGCGGATGAGAGAAAGAAAGAGGGATGGGTCTTGCCACAGCCACTGCCACTTCTGTACAAGACCTTTGTTAAGCCAAAATACAATGAAGAAGAAGAGGTTGAGGCCTTTATGGCCGAAGAGATTGAGGAAATATGTGGGGCAATGAGGAAGATACTTTACGAAACCCACATGGTTCAGCCGGGAGAGGGCACTAGCACCACTGAGGTGTTATACATGGGACCAAGCGCCAAACTTCAAAATTGGAAGGCTACGGCAGTCCCAATCAGGCGGGAGTCCCGGTAGACCTGTCCTGCCACTTTTCCTGCATCGCGAGTTATTCCAGGGTGTAACTCGGGTTTTTTTTTTAGTTTCTTGTCTTTTAATTTCCAAATGTAAAACCCTGTTATCTTTAAATTCCAAGAAATGAAATCAATATTTCATCGCTCATCTCTCTTTATTCTTTCTGATTTTACTTTTTCTTTCAGTTCTAATAATGCAGCTTTAAATAACATGACATGCTTGCGGACTTCATGCCCAGATCCAAACATGCTGTCTAATTGTACCAGAATATGATGAAGGAGAGGTTTTTAGGGAAATAAGTCGAGAATTGGAACAATTTGGGAATAAACCTAAAGCCAATGGTGCTGTTGAAGCAGCAAACAAGAACATCAAAAAGATTTTGAGAAAGATGATTCAGAGCTCCAGACAATGGCATGAAAAGTTGCCTTTTGCATTACTGGGATATCGCACCATAGTGCGCACATCGGTAGGAGCTACCCCATACCTTTTGGTCTATGGAACCGAGGCTGTTATACCCGCGGAGGTAGAAATCCCTTCTCTCCGGATCATCGTTGAAGCAGAAATCGAGGATAGTAAATGGGTCAAGACTCGTCTGGAACAGTTGTCTTTAATTGATGAAAAACGGATGGCCGCGGTATGTCACGGGCAGTTGTACCAACAAAGAATGGCTCGCGCTTATAACAAGAAAGTACGACCTAGGAACTTTGAAGTGGGACAACTTGTGTTAAGGCGCATTCTTCCGCATCATCAGGAAGCAAAAGGAAAATTTGCTCCTAATTGGAAAAGTCCATACATCATTAGAAAGATATTGCCGAGAGGAGCATTGTATCTGGGAGACATCGAAGGCAATGATCTCGAAGCACCTGTGAATGCGGATGCAGTAAAAAGGTACTATGTCTAGATTCTCCGCGGTGACGACTTTGTTCAATTGAGATGACGAAGGCTTTCATTCCCGCTATCCAAACACTATCAATCTTTCGCAAACCCTTTGAGCCAGTTACCCTTCCTTGGTTACCCTATTTGGAACCCGAAAGTACTATTGAAAGGAAAAAAGAAAAAAAAGAAAAAGACAAAGAAAAAAAAAAGAAAGAGAAAAAAAAAGAAAAAGGAAACGAAAAAAAATATGAAAAAAAGGAAAAGAAAAGAAAATATGATTGAAAAGAAAAAGAAAAAGAAAACAAAAACAGAAACAACAAAACCAAATGTTTTTCCTGAACTACGTCTGACTTGATTCCGAAAGGATACGTAGGCAGCCTCTCTCTGGGGTTTAGTCAAACCAAAACAAAAACCCCAATTTCCCCAAAAGTTGAAACTGGGGCAGATGATATAATGGTTCGACCGTGAGTCCACCAGAATGGTTCCAAAGTTGTACTTCCGTCCAAAATTCTTTTTACCCAAAAACCTTGTCCAAGTCCTTCTGATCAATTGGCAAAGGCGGGGGAAGTGAAAAACAACATGGTTTGAATCTGATATAGTCCAAATTGAGAGAAATAAAATGAGAGAGTCTTATCGGTGAAAACCTTCGGGCACCATAAGGCGACAATGAGTAGAGAATTTGAAAATGAGAGAGTCCGTTTGGTGAAAACTCGTAGAGAGCACTTTCGGGCGACGGTGAGAAGAGATATGAGGGAGGTCGATTAGCGAAAATCCGCAAAGGGCGCTGTCGGCCGAAAAGAAGACACCTCACCACTAAAAGAGCCCTGGCAAGGTTCCCCGGTTTTGAAATACGGATCAATGGGTTCACGAGAAGCTGGAAAGTTTGTGTGGGTCGGGCATCCAGTCCAAGAAGCATGTCATGTCCATTTGAAGCCAGCGTGCACCCCCAGATAAGTCCTTCTTTTCCCTGAAAGGGACACTTCTCTTTAAACTCATATGCTTGCCTTTTGTGGCTTCTTCTTTGAATCCCTTTTGGTTTAACTCTGATTCTGGGACTGTTACAAAGAAAAGGTGGCAGGACTGGTTTTATAGGGCTTCGCCTGGCAAAAGCCAAAGAAAATACCCAACCTCAGCGGGTGCGTCTGGCCAATCCCGACTGGCCATGATGGTTGATGCTTTCAAAGCAAAGACATTGGAAAGGAAAGAAAGTCAAAGACAAAAGGTTCTAAGAGCAGAATAAAGCGAAAAGGCCCGAGCCCACGCGGGCGAGTCATCATGAAATCCTAAAGTTGAGTCCTTTCGGTTTGAAAAGAGATTCACCCTGAAAACCAGCAAACGACAAAGTGCTCAGCGGAAATTGGGTCGGGATCAAGCAGCTGAGATGATCAAGGCCACAAAACCAACAACCGTTTCAAACTAACAAATTGTTTTCTGTTGAAAGTTAAAACAGGTGTAATTCAAAGCAACCACGCAAGAAGCAGGTGCAACCCAAAAGAGAAAAGAAATGCGCAAGCATTGAAACAGCTTTGCAGCAGGGAACCGACCGAAAAGGGAAGTTTCCCCCAAAAATTCTTTCATGCGTTTTACTAAATAAAAAGAAGAAAAATAAGAAGAAAAGAAGAAGAAAGAAAGAAGAAGAAGAAGTGAAAATGAAAAAAAGAATCATGGTAGCATAGGGCTCCATTCCCTAGATACCCCGGCATAACCCGTGGACCTCCCTGACATAACCCAAGGACCTTTTTTCTTTTAATCCCGGCATAACCCGCGGACCTCCCTGGCATAACCCAAGGAGCCTTTTTCTTTCAATCCCGGCATAACCCGTGGACCTCCCTGGCATAACCCAAGGAACCCTTTTTCTTTTAGTCCCGGTATAACCCGTGGACCCCCTGGCATAACCCAAGGAGCCTTTTTCCTTTCAAATCCCGACATAACCCGTGGACCTCCCTGGCATAACCCAAGGAGCCTTTCTCTTTCAATCCCGACATAACCCGTGGATCTCCCTGGCATAACCCAAGGAGCTTTTTTATTTCCATCCCGGCATAACCCGTGGATCTCCCTGGCATAACCCAAGGAGCCTTTTTCTTCCCATCGCGGCATAACCCGCGGATCTCCCTTGCATAACCCAAGGAGTCTTTTTCTTTCCATCCCGGCATAACCCGCGGATCTCCCTGGCATAACCCATGGAGCCCTTTTCTTCCCATCCCGGCATAACCCGTGAATCTCCCTGGCATAACCCAAGGAGCTTTTTTCTTCCCATCCCGGCATAACCCGTGGATCTCCCTGGCATAACCCAAGGATCCCTTTTTCTTTCCATCCCGGCATAACCCGAGGACCTTTTTCTCTTCCGGCATAACCCGGTCATTTACCAGCATAACCTGGATTCATTCACAAGGATATACAATCCTGATTTGATCGCTTAGATATGTGTCACAACTAACTCACGAAATTTTCCTAGTGAAAACTGGGGTAGAAAAATTTCGTTCGTCTGTTTGTTTTGGTATCTTAAGCAGGTTGACCTCGAGACGTAGGGTGCGAGATAACCGATGGAATGAGTCTCAATGCGAAATAAAGAAAAGAAGAAAAGAACAAAAAGAAATAAACTCAAATGTTGAAGCGAACAAAAGTGCGGATGGCTCGAAATTTGATGGGAGTCACAAGCTCCCCCGATCCCATTTTGACCCAATGTTGTAGAAAGAAATAACAACTATAACTTGCGAGCATCAAGATTCAGGTCGGAGTCCGCAGCAAATCAGCTAAGACTCAAGATCAAGCTTCAAGAGATTTATAGATAAGAATCTTGTAACTCATAGTTGATAGGCATAGCTAGCATAGCTTTGATTTTCCTTTTGGTGTAATAAGGAGGTCAGCAAGCAGTAGCAGCAGCAACAGCGGTGAAATCACAGCTCCTGGTAGTCCCAGCTACCAAAACTTCTAGAACTACACTGACCTGATTCCTTTATAGCCAAGGATATGTAGGCAACCTTTGAAGCAGGGTTCGGTCAGACGGTTTTCAAAAATGCTTCTCCAGGAGTGCCAGGCAGGCAAAAATCCCTCATGTTGCTCATTTATCTTTGCCCGAAAACCCTTCGTGTCTCCGAGCAAAGAGGGGCAACTGTGAGCACGTGATTTTTGCCGCGCTTAAATTACTCCTATAGAATTCATTAAAAGTAGAATTTTTCTTTAGTATTTGAATTTTTAAGAATTAACTGCATGATTTTGTGTTTTGTTTGCATTTTTTGTGTGCATTATTAATAATAACAAAATTACTATATGAACATTTAGGATTGAATTTTTACATATTTTTAGGATTAATTAGTAAGTAGGCTTGTACAAAAATACCAAAATATCATAAAGAATTTTTGATTCGTTTGGCTTGATTTTTAATTTGTTGTTTTAGGTTTGTTAATTTCTTTAAGTTGTATATAAAAAAAGAGAGAAGATAATCTTGTAAAAATACTCCTGAGATGTCTTTCTTTCATAAATAAATAAAAATACAAATTTTGTAAAATTGAGTCCGAAAATATTTTGCTCAAAAATCCAAAACATTTTTTCGTACGTCATTTCGAAATTAAGAGGCAACTTTCACAATCAAAAAAAAATATTTCTTTTTACTCTAAAAATTCCCAAACGTTCCAATAAAAAGAAAAGAAATGTTTAGAAGTCTTTTCTTTCAAATTCAAAGAAAAATCAAAAATCAAAAATCAAAAAAAAAAATATTTCCCTGTTTTCTTTAAACGCATTTCTTTCAAAATTCCAAAAGAAAAAGAGTTGCTTATTTACCTTAGTTGCAAGAATACGCTTGGTCTGGTTCTGCGAGGTCATGTATACGTAGGCAATCTTCCATAGGATTTCGGCGTAACCTAACAGAAAAGGAAAAGGGAAGGAAAGAGAAGAATAAAAAGAAAAATAAGAGAGGAAAAGAAACAAAAGAAAGAAAATAAGAAAATCGATGAGAAAGAAACCATAGCAAAAAAGCAAAGGCAAGAAATGAAAGAAAAGAAAGAGGAAGAGAAAAAAAAAGAAAACATGATAGAAAAATCAGAAAGCAAGGAAAAGGCAGGAAAAAGAGGGTCAGAATAATAAGAAAGAATTTGGACAGGAAAGCCGGGATGACGCATGCAACCGTGGAACAACATATAAAAACACATTTAACTGTATAGGTGCATCACGGCTCTCACGTGCGCATTACCTATCTGTTATTTGCCTCAAACTAACCGTTTGC
This sequence comes from Nicotiana attenuata, assembly GCF_001879085.1. Classification (NCBI taxonomy): domain Eukaryota; kingdom Viridiplantae; phylum Streptophyta; class Magnoliopsida; order Solanales; family Solanaceae; genus Nicotiana; species Nicotiana attenuata. Next base: position 14,196,950 of record NC_031997.1, read on the forward strand.
TGCTGTCGATTCCAGGTCCAGATTTATAGAACGGTGGGTTGGTTTTTCGTGTGGTAAACGGCATCACAGTCAGTAATTTTTTACCAGATCAAAAGGAGCATAGAAATGTCTTCGGAAAATGACCTTGCCAGCAATTCCCACCTAGAAGATAGTCCAATCTCGGGCATCCGGCCTCAGAGTCTGCAGCGGCCGAAGAGAACAGGATCTTACGCCTTGAGGGTCATAGCAGATGTGGGATGCGGTGGACTAATTGGAAGGGAGCCTCCAAGTGCCATCCACCGGATTCCCCGAGTTTGTTTCCTGGAACAGGGGCGTACCTCTAACAATCGCCCATCAGTCATCCAAATACTCCATTGGGACAACTACCATTCCGCTCACTTGTAGGAACACCTTCTGTAGGTTGCGACCCCAGGTGTTCGACACTCTAGGAGTAGCTTCCCAATTCTTTATTGCTCCAACCAATAGCTTTGTTCATAACACAACCTTCACTTCCAAGGCCGCTCTTGATCCCTCTGGCCTGGGTCCACTTTCAAAACCCTGTCAGTTTCAGGTGGTATCCTCGCTACAATATCCCACATATACCTTATTCCGCAGCCACCCGTTCGAGCTCATACCCGGACAAGATAAAACTCCTAAAGCCCCCGAACAGATGAAATGGAAAGGATTTGAGACGCCTGCTGAGGCAGAGCCTCAAAACATGCAGGGCTTGAGCGGCAGAGAGTGTGTCATGATTACGATCTGTGCATTTCTCCTTCACGTGCATCTGCCACGGGATTCAAAACTTTCGAAGTTTGAGAAATATCGATGGGCATGGCGACCCCATTGCTCACTTAAGAAGTATCTGCAATCAGATTACCGCTGCTGGCGAAAAGAGGAGTTGTTAATGCTTACTTTGGAGAAAGCATTTGGTAGGCATCGCCTCAGATGGGATTATGGATCAAGACGTCTCCCTATGGCACATTTTGGGATGCTCTTGCAGATATTTTGTAAGGCAAGTTTCAACATACAACATCACGTCGCACCAGCAGAACTCCTTGGCAAATTTTGAAGAAGAAGCCCTACAGTATGTTTTCAGCAGAATATGCTATATAGTGAGAGCGAACAGGCAATCAAGGGTGAAATACTCCATGGATGAAAGTAGAAATGGTCACTTGGTCTTCCTTCAGGCCCAAGAAGCAGTATTCTACTCCAGAACATGATGTCGGCCATGTGCAAACCTTTTGCAGAGGCGATTAAGATCAGGGAAATGGTTTGGAAATGATTGAGACGGTCAGAATTTTTGAGCCAAGTCCCGCTTATCAGAGCAACCCCTCCCAAGCCATTTCAAGCGCGGCGTTCTTGAGTAATGGCAGCAAGAGAAAGAAGAAACATTCATTGGCCCGGGTATCGGGTGCAAGAAGACACCGTGCTCCTAGACCCCAGTGTCTCCCAGAACAGAACCCCTCAAACATTACTATCTCTACTACATCTTATTGCTCCTCAACCGTATTGCGGTCATGAATGCTCAACCTTTTGCTCGGCTGCAGCCACATGCCAATAGAAAACAGCTCCATTTCAAGAATAAACAACCTCTTCACCAAACCACTATAACCCCATCTCCATCAAATAACTTCCCGTCCCTCGTGAACCCACGCCAGGGCCAAATGTTTAACAACCAATTTGGTGAATCCTCTCTAGTCTGTTTCACGTTTAGTTTATTCGAAATGGGTCTGCTGCAGCCATACCCTCCAAACAGGCAAAACCCAGAATCGCCTTCCCTATCAGCGGGGTGTTCGATGCGCTTATCACTCAGGAGCTGAGGGCATGTACAGAAAACATGTTGGACATTGAAAAAGACGGGCCGTTGAAGATTTATAGATCAGGAGGAAGGATAGTAATTGAGGAGAGAGGAGGTCCCAAATGGATACAACAATTCTTTGCCGGCCCAACAATCACGACACTGATGGTTGTTGATGACCTGTGAGGATAAAGAGCTCGATTCGGCATTAAAGGCCATCCATTGCTAATTGTGACGCAGAAAGAACACCAAGGGGTATTGCCCCAAATACAAGATAACAGGCGAGAAGAAGACAAAACAAGCCCATCACCAAAGAGCCGATGCCCAGAAAAGAAAGCTTGGAAAATCTAGAACAGAAGCGAGATTCCTCCAGAGAATAGGAATTCTCCTATGTTCCGTCGAGCAGCCTCGTCAAGAAAAGCAGCTGATTGTGAACCCTCCAAAGAAATTGGAAGTGAAGAAAGGGAACGCAAGTTGTATGTACCCGAAGCAAACGGCCTTAGGTATGGTGCGAGGGGACAAGTACTCAAACCACCTCGGCTCAGTGAGCAGTGGTTATTTGGACGCGTACCAGAACCTGATGACCAAACCCTGCTGAGTGCCCTGGAATTATCATCAGACGGTGTTTTACGTATAAGGAAAAGATACGCATCTTTGGGAGAGCTTCTCAAGAAATGCTCGCCGTGTTGAGAAGTTTCATTTCAAACACTGAAGAGTAAACAATGTTCCGCCAGAAGGCGTTTCCCGCCTAAGAAACCTGTGAGTGCATGAAAAGCAGAAAGTTTTCTTTCAAAGATGAAATGGGCCGACTATGGTGGTGGTTCGATTCAGTTGCAAAATGTCATTGAACAAGTGTCTTTACTGTCATTACTGTTAAATCCCCTTGAGCATCAAAGGGTTGTTAATGAAAAACTCTGAATGAAGCCTACGTGCCTGTTGAAACTTCGTAGAACAACTAGAAAGGATGGCGGAAGATTCTTTGCCCGTCAATCAAATCTACATTCAGCAAAAATGAACTTGCTTTTACCCAGAAGGAGCTGCTCACAACAAGGCCTTGCAACATTAACCATCAAATAGAGGGATATTATATAAAGAGAGTTATGGTAGATGAAGGAGGTTCGGGAGTAGACATTTGCCCACCTCCTTCCACGCTACAGCGCATGGAAAATTCGGGACTAGAAGGATTCGTCCCAACATATGTCTGCCTGATGAGCCTTTGACGGTATCAAAAGAGGACACTATTGGAGAATTGACCTAAATCGTGACCATCTGGCGCCGGTGGACTTTCTAAGGTGGACCTTCCAAGTGCTAGACATGGAATGCCGTTCCTATAATTATTTTCTGGGTAAGGCCGTTGCGATCCATGCTGCAGAAGCTTACCTCCACCCTCCATCAAGTTGGTGAAATTTAAACACCGAGGCATCGGAGATCGTGGTTCCATGGAAGGATACAGTCAATCTATCGGACACCATCTGGTCCCATGCCTAGAAGCGAGGGAAGGCAGTGAACACATAGTTTTATTCCAAGCATTTGCGAATTGTCGGTTGCGCGACCAGCATGAAGAAGGTCCCGTGTCCCCAACCTTCCTATCCAATGCCTCGATATATGGTGGCCAAAGAAATAAGAGATCAGACATGGTTTCCAAGCCAGGAAGGGATTGGAAAAGTTTGCAAGGAATATCTAACCAGTGACCCTGCCTACACTGAAAAATTCTACGGATAGGTTTTCCTCCACCACCAGCATATGTTAATTGGGCGGATGAGAGAAAGAAGGAGGGATTGGCGTCTATAGTCACAGACACTGCTGCACATTTGTATGAAACCTTTGTCAGCCGAAGTACTGTGAGGAGGAAGATTGATAGAGCCTTTCTACGGACCGAAGAGAATTGAGGAAATATGTGGGAAATGGGAAATATACTCTAGCGAAACCCACTAGCCAATGGTTCATGCCGGGAAGAGGCACTAGCAACCGCTGGAGGTGTGCATATCATGGCGAGCCAAGCGCCAAGCTTCTAAAATTGGAAGGCTTATACGACAGTTCCCAATCAGGCGGGCAGTCCGGTTAGACTGTCCTGCCACTTTTCCTGACATCGCGAGTATATTTCCATTGGTGTAACTCGGGTTTCTTTTTTTAGTTTCTTGTCTTTTAAATTTCCAATAGTAAAACCCTGGTTATCTTAAATTCCCAGAAATGAAATCAAGTATTTCATACGCATCATCTCTCTTTTTTCTTTTTGATTTTACATTTTTCTTTCAGTCTCTAATAATGCGGCTTCTAAATAACATGACATGCTGCGGACTTCAGCCCAATCCAACATGCTGCTCTAATTGTACAGAATATGATGAAGGAGAGGTTTTTAGGGAAAATAAGTCGAGAATTGGAACAATTTTGGGAATAAACTAAAGCGCAATGTGCTGTGAAGCAGCAAACAAGAAACATCAAAAAGATTTTTGAAGAAAGGATGATTCAGAGCTCCAAAACAATGCGCATGAAAAGTTTGCCTTTTGCATTACTGGGATATCGCACGCACAAATGCGGCACATCGGTAGTGTAGGCGTACGCCATACCTTTTGTGCCTATGGAACCGAGGCGTGTTATCCCGCCAGAGGTAGAAATCCTTCTCTCCGATCATCGTTGCGACAGTAGAAATATCGAGGATAGTAAATGGTCAAGACTGTCCTTGAGAACAGTTGTCTTTAATTTGAATGAAAAACGGATGCCGTGGTCCTGTCGTAACGGGCAGTTCCTGTAGCCAACAAAAGAACCACCTGCGCTATATGAACAAGTAAGTACGATCACAGGAACTTTGACAGTGGCGACAACTTGTGTTAGGCGCATTCGTTGCCGATCAATCAGGAAGCAAAGAAAATTGCTCCTACATTGGAAAAGTCCCATACATCATTAGAAAGATTATTTGCCCCGAGGAGGAGCGATTGTAATCTTGGGGAGACGATTCGAAGGCAATGATCTTCGATCACGCACCTTGTGAAATGCGGATGCCATAAAAAGGTACTTGTCTAATTCTCCCGGCTTGGGTGACGACTGTTTGTTCAAGTTGAGATGACGAAGGCTTTCATTCCGCGTTATCCAAACACTATCGAATCTTTCGCCTAAACTCCTTGAGCCAGTTACCCTTCGCTGGTGGTACCTATTTTGGAACCCGAAGATAACGGTTATTGAAAGGAAAGAAAGTAAAAAAAAGAAAAAGATCAACAGAAAAAAAAAAGAAGAAACAAAAATAAAGAAAAAGGAAACGAAAAAAAATGTGAAAGAAAAGGAAAAGAAAGAGAAATGATGATTGAAAAGAAAAAAGAAAAAGGAAAACAAAAAGCGAGAAACCAACAAACATCAATATGTTTTCTTGAATACTTACGCTCCTTGACTTGATTTCCGAAAGGATACGTAGGCAGTCCCTCTCTTCTGGGGGTTTAAGTCACAACCAAACGAACAAATACCCAATTCCCCAAAAGTTAAATCTGGGGCAGATAAGATATAATGGTTCGAACGTGAGTCCACCAGAAATGTTCCAAAGTTGTACTTCGGTCCAAAATTCTTTTTACCCAAAAACCTTGTCCAAGTCCTTCTCGGATCAATTGCAAAAGGCGGGGAAGTGACAAAACAACTATGGGTTAGGAATCTGATATAGTCCAAATTAGACGAAATAAAATGAGGCCAGAGTTTATTCTGTGGAAAACTTTCTGGGCACCATTTAAGGCGACACGAGAGTTAGAGAAATTGAATAATGAGAGAGTCTCCCTTTGGTGATTAAATACCGCGATAGTAGAGCACTTTCGGGCGACGGTGAGATAGAGATTTAATGAGGGAGGGTCAGCAAATTACGAAAAATTTCTCGCAGAAAGGCTGCTGTCGGTCCAAAAGAAGACACCTCACTCACTTAAAAAGAGCTCCTGGTCAAGGTTCCGCGGTTTTGAAATACGATCACGATGGGTTTCACGAGAAGCTGAAGTTTGTGTGGGTCGGGCATCCAGTCAAGACAGCATGTCATGTCCATATTGAAGCCAGCGTGCACCCCAGATAAGTCCTTCTTTTTCCCATGAAAAGGGGACACTTATCTCTACTTTAAAACCATATGCTTGCTTTGTGGCTTCTTCTTTGAATCCCTTTTGGTTTAACTCTGATTCTGGGACTGTTACAAGAAAACAGGTGGCAGGCACTGGTTTTATAGGGGCTTCGCCCTGGCAAAAGCCAAAGAAATACCCAACCTCAGCGGGGCGTCTGCGCCATCCCCGACTGGCCATTGATGGTTGATGCTTTCAAAGCAAAGAACATTTGAAAGGAAAGAAAAGTCAAAAGACTAAAAGGTCTAAGAGCAGATAAAGCTGAAAAGGCCCGAGCCCACACGCCGCTGCCTGAAAAGCGGCGAGTCATCATGAAATCCTTAAAACGTTGAGTCCTTTCGTTTGAAAAGAGATTCACCCTGAAAACCAGCAGAACGACAAAGTGCTCAGCGGAAAATTGGGTCTGGATCAAGCAGCTGAGATGATTCGAAGGCCAACAAAAGCCAACAAACCGTTTCAAAACTAACAAATTGTTTTCCTGTTGAAAGGCTTTAAAACAGGTGTAATTCAAAAGCAACCACGCAAGAAGCAGGTGCAGACCCAAATAGGAAAGAAATGCGCAACATTTGAAAACGCTTTACTGTGCCAGCACGGAACCGAACCGAAAAAGGGAAGTTTCTCCCGCAAAAATTCCTTTCATGCGTTCCTTTACTAAAATAAAAAGAAGAAAAATACGAAAGAAAAGAGAGAGAAAGAAAGAAGAAGAAGAAGTGAAATGAAAAAAAGAAATTCATTGGTAGCATAGGCTCATTCCCTTAGAACCCCCGGCAACCTACCGTGACCTCCTGACATAACCCAAGACCTTTTTTCTTTAATCCCGGCATAACCCGCGGACCTCCCTGGCAATAACCCAAGGACCTTTCTTTCAATCCCGGGATAACAACGTGGACCTCCCTGGCATTAAACCCAAGCGAGCCTTTTTTCTTCAAAATCCGGCATAACCCGCGGACCTCCCTGCAAATAACCCAAGGAGACTTTTTTCTTCTTCCAAATACCGGCATAAACCCGGTGGAACCTCCCTAGCATAACCCAGGAGCCTTTGTTCTTTTTCAATCCCGGCATAAGCCTTTTTCTTTCAACCCTGGCATAAGCCTTTTTTCTTTCAAATCCCGCGAAAGAAAAAATAAAATAAAAACCTCCGCAGAGCCTCCCTGGCATAACCTAAGGGAGCCTTTTTCTTTCAATCCCGCATAACCCGCGACCTCCCTGGCATAACCCAAGGAGCCTTTTTTCTTTCCATCCGGCATAACCCCGTGACCCGCCCTGGCATAACCAAGGAACCCTTTTTCTTTTAGTCCGGTATAAAACCCGTGGCCCCCTGGCATAACCCAAGGAGCCTTTTACTTTCAAATCCCGATATCATATACCCGTGACCCCCTGGCATAACCCAAGAGCCTTTCTCTCTTTCAATCCCCGAAATAAGCCCGTGGATCTCCCTGGCATAACCCAAGGAGCCTTTTTTCTTTCAATCCGTATAACCCGTGAACCTCCTGCATACCAAGGGCCTTTTTTCTTCAAGGAGCCTTTTTCTTTCAATCCGGCATAACCCCGTGGACCTCTCCTGCATAACCCAAGGACCCTTTTTTCTTCATGCCCGGGCATAACCCGTGGATCTCCCCGGCATAACCCGATGATCTTTTCTTTCTTCGGCCATAACCCGATCGTTTTCAGCATAACTGGTAATCCTCCCAATTTAGGCTTCATTCCCAAGGATACGCAATCCTAACTTGATCTCTTAGATATGTGTCACAACTAACTCACAAAATTTTCCTAGTAAAAACCTGGGGCAGAAAAATTTCGTTCGTTCTTTTGTTTTGGTGTCTTAAGTAAGGGTTTGACATCGGAGGCACAGTGGTTCGAGATGACTTAGATATGATCTCAATCCAGAATAAAGAAAGAAGAAAAGAACAAAAAGAGAATTAACTCAAATGTTGAAAGCAAACAAAGTGCGGATTGCTCAAAATTTGATTGAAGGCATAAGCTTCGCCATCCCGCTTTGACCCAATGCTGCAGAAAGAAACACACCTACAACTTGCGAGCATCAGATTCAGATCGGAGTCCACAGCAAATACAGCTAAGACTACAGATCAAGCTTCAAAGAGAGTTATAGATAGGAATTCCTTGTAACTCATAGTTTGATAGGCACTAGCAGCTTAGCTTTGATTTTCTTTTTGGTGTAATAAGGAGTCGTCAGCAGCAGTAGCAGCTAGCAAAGTAGTGAATCACAGCTCCTGGTAAGTCCATGCTACCAAAACCTTCCAGAACTACACTGACCTGATTCCTTTATAACCAAGAATGATGTAGGCAACCTTTGAAGCAGGTTCGGTCAGAGGTTTTCAAAAAAAGCTTCTTATGGATGCCAAGCAGACAAAACTCCCTCATAATTGCTCATTTATCTTTGCCCGAAAACCTTCGTCTCCGAGCAAAGAGGGGCAGCTGTGAGCATTGTGATTTTCTGCCTCGCTTTAATTATGTCCTATAGAATTCTTAAAATTAGGAATTTTCTTTTATTATTTGAATTTTAGGAATTAATTGCATGATTTTGTTGTTTTGTTTTGCACTTTTTGTGTGCATTTTTAAGTGATATAATTCATAAAATATACAAAAATTAGCATACTTGAATTTAGACCAATTTCTATATTTATAGTTAATTAACATTACAAAAAATGGAAGAAAATACAATATATATATCAATATTTTATATAGATATATAGTTTATACTATATTTATATA
>NC_031997.1:14205563-14222005 GCF_001879085.1 Nicotiana attenuata
TATATATATATATATATATTGTCCTTTTGCATTTTACTTTTTATTTTTGAAAATGAAAAAAAAAATGGAAAAAAGAAAAGAAAATAAAAAAATTAAAAGAAATTAAAAGGTCTTAATAAGGACTCATGTTTTGGGCCAGTTTCGGAATAAATCAGTAGCCCAAATGAAGCCAACCTTGTCTCAACCCAGCCCAAACCCAAAATCTCACCCGGTCCAGCCCTCCAGATCACAAAACGACGTCGTTTTGGGCTCATTCAATCAGGACCGTCAAGGTTTCTTGATCGGACGGTCCTGAAGCCCCCATCCATAAGTACTTAAGTGTCCAAACGTCACCCTCCCCCAGAACCCCCCTGCCCCACCATCTCTCAGAACTCTCTAACCTACCGGTGTAACGCCGCCGCCCTCCGTCGCCGGCCGAAAATCGCCTCCGCCGGCGGCAAGTCTCCAAACGACCCCAAAAATACACCATAGCACCTCCTCTTCCTCATAATTTCGAATCTAGCTCACTTTCTTTCAAATCCCCCTCAAACATCTCGAATAATCCAAACCCTAGCGCCGCCTCCACCGTGCACGGCGGCGCCGCCTCCCAAACCTTCCCAAAATTACACCCCAGACCCTCCTCACCTTCTTCTTCCCAAATCCCAAACCAATTTTCCTAAAATCCAACTACAATTACGCGACTTTTAGATCTAGGGTTTGTTCAAGACTGGTCGAATTCCCAAGGGCTTACCAGTGTCAAATTGAGTTCCAAAATAAGGTTATGTGCTTGTTCTTGGCAAGAATAAGCATATAACATTATTTGGGGACTCGATTAGAGGTCAATCGATTAGAAGGCCAAAATCAGTAAGTTTTTCGTTCTTATTTGATTTTTTATTTCATTTAAGCTCTTGTTTATTTCTTCCTTCTTTGCATAATAATTTCGTTTGTTTGAATGTGATATTCCCTCATTGATCAATCTTTCTTCATGTTGACTGATTTAGGATCCTTAGGGTTTTAATTGATTTTTGTTCTATTGATTCTATTTTTTATTTTTTATTTTGGTTTGATTTTTTTTGTTCTGTTGATCTTGTCGTTTTTTTTATTTCTTATTTCTGGTTTAAGTCTGAATTTTCTTGATGGTTGAAAGCATGACTCTATTCTTTTAATTTGGTGTTTGATTTCGATTGTATGATTCATAATTTTTACTGTTATTTTCAATTTTTATGTGTTTGCTGATAGTTCACTGTTTCTTAATCTTAGCCTTAGGACATTAGTATTAATTAGGGTTAAATTTTAGTTAGATTGATTAATTCAATTTTAGGAAATGTTTGGATATAGCTGAATAATCCAGCATTTATTTTTGTTTAACCATGGTCAGTTTTGACCAAAGTTAACAAGGCTGGATAGTTTAGTAATTTAGAAATAATTCAAGGGTAATATAGGTAGTTCAATGAAAGAGTAGTGCAGTAACTAAAAATGGAACCCACTAGAGCCTTCTAGAAGGGGTTCCAATCTGAAATTCAGGAATTTAGGTCCAGTAACTTGGGCAACAAGCCAACTAAAGGACTATATAGTCAAAAATCTGAAAATAAAAGAGGGACTTAGGGTGTAAAACAAAATTCTGATGCTGCCCTAATTTTGCCTATAAAAGGGCATGCCCAGTGCCTTATTTCATAAGTTTTAAAATCTGGAAAAATCCACACAAGTTTTGGAGGTCTTAAAGTTTAGAGGTTTAAAAAATCTGAAAAGTTTTGAGAGGGGAAAATCTTAGAAAGTTTTAAAAGTTTTGGAGAGGTTTCAGATATGAAAATTTCAAAAAGGTTCTGAGAGAGTTAGAAGTCTAAAAAATTCAAAAAAAATTCAAAGTTCATAGAATCTGAAAATTCGAAATTCAAATCCAAAAAAAAAAAATCTTAAAGTGTGAGAGGTTCTGAATTCCAGTAGAAGTTCCAGAAATCCTTGGAGTTATTTCAAATTTCAATTTGCTCATTCAAACCTTGATTAAGTGTTTTGCTGTTGCTTTTGATCTGAAACCACTTCCTGGTTGTTTGGTACCAATCCCTGAGTTTAAAAGGGGGTTGAGCTGCTGTTAATTGTTGTTTACTGCTGCTGATCCTTCATCTTCTTACTTTCAATACATTTCCAGGTACACACCTCTCAAAATCCCCTATGTACTGCTGAAATGCTGATTTGAAGAAGGAAATAAGAAGATTAGAAGATCTATTATGTTTTACATGTCTGCTTCTGCACTGGAATTATTGTTCCATTCAATAACTCCCTGTATTTGTATGATGATTGCTATCATTTGCCCTTTGGAAGCATTGTAATTGAAACTGGACATTTTATTGTTTGCACACAGACTACTGTATACAACATATAGGTTATTGTAATTGAAGCAGGACTTTATATGAATTTGAGTAGATCTATTAGCCTATTAGTTCTAATTTGAGAATCTGCTATGGTTTAGCCTGTGACTTGAGTATTTGAAATCATTTGAAGGAATTGAAAACTTGTAATTCATTAAGCTTAGGCCGTTAATAGCTACAGGTGATCTATTTTCCTTCAACATCAGTAGTCAATGAGTTTCATATTTGCTTGTGGGAGATCCGTTAGTTTATTAGGTTCACATGAATAAAATGCTTCAATTCTATTTGTATGTGAAATTGTATCTCAACGTCCATCATTAGTTTTCCTCTTAAAATTCAGTTCATGTTTTGTGTGCAACAGAAGTTAAGTCCTGATATTAGTTTATAATTTGAATCATTGTTAAATTAGTAAAGCTAGTTTAGTCTGGTTTGATTAATGCCCAGGCCGTTGGGCCACAAAGAATTGGGCTTAATTTGGCCCAATTATACAATAACTACCAGAACATCACCTGTCCCCCTTTAAACTAATTAACTCATTAAGTCATGGGTCTATGCGGTTTGGGCTTAAGTCCCAATTTCGTGGCCCTCTCGCTGGGCCTGCTCGGAAGCCCATTTGGGGGCAGCTCCATACAAAACTGGTCAAAATTGCCTCACTCCTGGGCTAATTTCGAAGCCCAATAGACTGAAGGCCTAATTCCCATTTAAAGTCATTAGTTTAATTTTATAGCACGAGCTTGGGCCTTCCAAGTCAAGTAGCGAATTCGAATTAAGTGATCTTCAATCATGGAGACCCGCTTGTTTGAGTTTGAACTTGATCTTGAGGCTCGAGTTTGCTTGAACGCCTTAAATGATAAATAATTCATAATAATAATATTAATTAGACTTTAGAGACAATCATTAATAGAAAATAATAGTTCATTTTAGGATGATCCTTAAAGTAATTTGAGGTGTGCCGTGCCAAATAAAATCACAAATTGCGTGGCCCTCTTTAATTACTTCATTAAAAATATTTAGAACTCGGGACATGCCATTTAGTGAATTTTCATGGCCTCCCGCAAAGTTACTAATGCGTTAGCCACTTTATGCGCGTTCTTTAATAAATCTACCTTCTTAAACTCGGGTGTGCATTTCATGTGACCCAAATCCAAATCCTAAAACGTTGAATAAAATGTGTTTCGGATTGCGGGTGCATTTCATGTGACGCGATCCAAAAAATACGTTTTAAACGATGTTCAAATCTTCCTTTAAAATTCATAAAAAAGCGGTAAATAATTTTAATTGCACTATAGGAATCATATTTTAAAATGAGATATTAGGCCAATTATAATAGTTTAAGCGACCGTGCTAGAACCACGGGATCCGGGGGTGCCTAACACCTTCCCTCGGGTCAACAGAATTCCTTATTCAGAATTTCTGGTTCGCAGACTTCACTTAGAAAGTCGAAAATTTCCTCGATTTGGGATTCAAAATAAACCGGTGACTTGGGACACCAAAAGCCAAACCTATCCCAAGTGGCGACTCTGAATAAATAAATAATCCCATTTCGAATAATGTCACTTAAAATGGAAAAACTCCCTTATACACTATCCTTCGGGGTAGGTGTGTAAAAAAGGAGGTGTGACACAAAGTATGTTTTTTTGTTGAAATTTATTTCAAGTATATGCATTTGAATTATTTTTATTCTATTAATTACCATATGTGACTTGCTATGAAGAGTGTAGACAATAAATTTGCGTCAAGAAAATAAAATCAAGATCGAAAAATATCGCAACAATCATAGTATTTGATTTCAAATATTTGAGTATACAATCTCCATGAATCCTCTCATTCTTCTTTCCAATAGTAAATAAATTCAAGGACCTTTGAGCTTGATCTTGAATATGTAGTTGTTGCCACGAACGATGATCTTGTTCTTGAGCTTGAACTTGACCTTGATTTGTTCTTCGTTTTTGAGTTTGAACTTGATTTGTCCTTCGTTCTTGAGCTTGAATTTGATTGCTTGAAGCTTGAAGCTTGAAACTTGTGGAGGAATTTGCAGCGTTTGATCCACGAGCTCTTTCTTGCTTCTTGTTATAACTTCTGGTGTCTTTTCTGGGTTATGAAGACCCCTATTTATAGTTGTAGAAGGGAGGAATTATGATAAGAACAAAATCTGTCCGACCAATCAAATTGAAGTGTGACACGACTGCATTTGATTGGTTAGAACATGTCACTTGCACACATGGCGCAATTTCATTGACCTTTTGATTTGGCTTGGCATGCCTTGTTATTTTAACACGTGGCACGATCCTATTAGCTCTTCTGTTTGACTTGGCGCGCCACGTCATTTGACACGTGGCACCAAACTGGGGCTCTAGGAAGATGACATCTTGGGCTTAATGAAGTGGGCTCATCACTTTAGCCCAATTAAATGGGCTAGCCCAATGGATTTTAATCTATATATATTGAACTTATGTAATTAATCCAATTATATTAGCCTGTAATTTATTTGGACTAGTATATTTAAAATATAATCCGATAATTTATTAAATTTGAATCCAATAAATTTTACATGCTACAAATACCTCCTACTTCAAAACTTGTCGAGTACGTAATTTGAAGACTAGGTTTGAAGTATAACTCGGTGCTCTTTTAGATTAATGATAATCCGTGCAATGCAATTTATGCATGCGAACAATCGGTATTGGACCAACGCCTTAGGCCGCATCAGATTGCGATATGTAAGACACGGATTAATGATTTAACCTTATATCCATTGATATCGTTGGAAGCAACGTGGTCTGCATCTAGATTTATAATAATTTCACACATTGCATGTATTAGGAGATCAAGAGAAATAATAATGGTAGTTATTATTATCATTATTCCTAGTCATGCCATTATTTCAACTTTACGTAGAATAATTTCACTTCCAGTAAAGTTGACAAAACTTTTCTTTTCAAGATGAGATCTCATTTGTTTATTAAAAGAAACTATCTTGCAGTAATGATTCATGATTGGACCTGTGGAACTTACTAAGAACAAAAGTTATTGAAGTGAATTAACTTCTTGGTGACGTAAATCGTGAAAACATACGCCAACTAGTTGGACCAGACTTATGCAAATCTATTCCATTTCGAATATGGACTCGACGATTAATTGATTGAGAGGGTGTTTGGCTAAGCTTATAAGCTGGTCATACTGTTTATAAGTATTTTTCGGTTTATTTATGAGTTTGGTAAAGTTAAAAGTGCTTATAAGCCAAGTGCTTATAAGAGGGTGTTTGGATTGGCTTATAAAAAGTAGCTTTTAAGCTAAAAGCCATAAGTTGGTAATACCCAACTTTTGGCTTTAATTTTGGCTTATTTTTGTACTTTTTATGCCTAAAAGTAAGTGTTTTTAAGCATTTTTTATCATTGCCAAACACCACACAAACTAAAAAAGTGCTTAAAAGCCAATAAGCACTTAAAATAAGCCAATCCAAACACCCTCTAAGTCAAAAATAAGCCAAAAGCCATATGTTGGTCACCCCCAGCTTATGAATATTTAGCTTATAAGCACTTTAAGTGTAACGACCCGACCGGTCGTTTTGAGATTTTGCACTTTGCTCGCCAGTTCTCGGGCATGACTTGCCCCGTGTAATATATTATGACTTATGTAAACCGTTGGATTCGGTTTTCAGGGTAATCGGAATGAATTTAGAAGAACAGTTCTCAGTTTGAAGCTTGAAATTTGAAAGGTTCGACCAATATTTGACTTGCTTGTATACGATCTCGGATCTGAATTTTTATGATTTGGTTAGCTCCGTTAGGTGATTTGGGACTTAGGAGCGTGATCAGAATGCATTTTGGAAGTCCGTGGAAAGTTTAGGCTTGAATTGGCGAAATTGAGATTTTGGCGATTTCCGGTTGGTAGGCGAGATTTTGATATGAGGGTCGGAATGGAATTCCGAGAGTGGCAGTAGCTTCGTTGTGTCATTTGGGATGTGTGTGCAAAATTTTAGGTCATTCAGACGTGGTTTGGTGAGTTTTTGATGAAAAGCGAAATTCGGAAGATTTTAGAAAGTTTGGCTTGAATCCGATGTGTTTTGGGTGATTTGAAGTTGTTTGACGTGTTTTGATGATTGGAACAAGTTTGAATAAGGTAGTAGGATATGTTGGTGCTGTTGGTCGAGGTCCCGGGGGCCTCGGGGTGATTTCGGATGGTTAACGGAGAAGTTGGATTTTTGTTGCAGCTGTTGAATTTGCTGTTTCTGATATTTTCGCACCTGCGGATTGGTGACTGCAGGTGCGGCGCCGCACGTGCAGGGGAAGGAGCCGAAGAAGCGGATTTTTGAGAGATTTCCAGGAACCGCAGATGCGGTGTGGGACCGCACCTGCGGAGTCGCAGGTGCGGAAGGCTGAGCGCAGAAGCGACTTGGGCTTTTAAGTGAAAGACCGCAGAAGCGACGGTTTGGCCGCATATGCGGTACCGCAGAAGCGGTTAAGGGATCACAGATGCGAAAATCCCTGGTCAGAAGGTATATATTGTCTTCTTCGCAAAATTTTGCTAAGTTCGTCATTTTTGAAGACGGGAAAGAGGCTAAGGCATAGGATTCCAAGGGGAATCAAAGGATATCAGTTGGGTAAGTTCCCTATGCTTATTTATTTGGGTTTAAGATCACTTTTCCATTGTTTAATCATGGTTTTAGTGGAGATTAAGGAAGAAAAATTGGGGATTAGGGCTTGAGTTTTAGAGGCCTTTGAATGAGGATTTGAGGGGTGATTTGGACTCCGATTTTAGTATTCTTGATATGTATAAACTCGTGGGGAGATGAGGAATCTATTGATGTAAAAATTCCTGAGTTTCGAGACGTGGGCCCGGGGGTCGGGTTTTGGTAATTTCGAGATTTGTGCCCTTTATTAATTGTTTTCGCTTGGGCTTTGTTTCCTTGGCATATTTTGACGTCCTCGTTCTGATTTTGGTTGGAATCGACGCGCGTGGAGGCCGATTCGAGAGGAAAAGGCGTCGCGAGCTAGAGATTTAGCCGGTTCGAGGTAGGTAATGATTGTAAATGCTATCCTGAGGGTTTGAAACCCCGGATTTCACAACATTGTGCTACTTTGAGGTGACGCACACGCTAGATGACGAGCGTGGAGTCGTGAACTGTTGGGGATTGTGACTTGGTCCGTCCCGTATGACTGTTAAGTCGCGTATTCGATTTGAAATCTTAGGCAGAATGGCCTAAATGGCACCTATACTTGTATCACTTTGTCATGCCGGTCCTCCTACTTCACTTTTTTTCATCCAGACACATTAACTTGTTCAAAATCTATATTTTAAACCCCTCTGACCGTTGACCAAGTACATGTGGCAAAATAATAGTTGAGCTGGACAAAGTGGGTGTAATTCACGCTGATAATAAGCGTGACTATGAACATTTTGAACCAAAAATAATTAAAATGAAAAGAAAAAATCATTAAAATAAGAACAAAAAATAAATAAGTAAAAAAAAAAAGAAAAAAGCATTCTGTTCCTCCATTTTGGACCCCCACTCCTATTTCTTCTTCTTCTTCCCACCCCCCCAACCCTCATGTTTCTTCTTCTTCTTCCCCACTCCCCCCTCTCCCCAACAAACCCCCTCGTTCCTCCTTTTCTGTTTCTTCTTCTTGTTCCCCACTCCCCCCCACCCCCCAAAACAACACCCCATCCTTTTTCGCTCCCTTCCCCCATGTACGTTTCTTCTTCTTCTTCCACCCCCCTCATACAGGAAGCTACATCATGATTTCTCTACACACGCAACATTTTGATTTTGCGACGTTCAATTTCCAGCAATTCGTCATCGTCGGTCTTTCAGTTTTCAATTTCTCATTTTTATTGTTGTACTTTAAAGTTGAAATATCGCAATGTTTTATTAGTACTTGTAATTCAGTTAATTTTTCTCTTTATGCTGGCTAAAAATTTAGTAAAATACATGCTATGGCAATTTTCGAAAATACCTAATTGTGAATTCGAACTCAAAAATATGGCTAGCGTTATAGTGAATTGTATTTTATTAGAACAAAGTGTTGTTTGACAAGTGACTTATTAAGATAATTATTTAAAATTCTAGCAAAATTTTCAAGAGATTTTAGTTATGTTTTCCTCTTTTTTTTGTTAACTTTGTATCACTGTTTGTTATGTTTTCATTAATTTTGGCATTTCCTAGGAAGAAGAAATTTGTGAATTTTAGGGAAAAGAGATGAGATGGAGGCATTGATTTTTTTTTTTCTTTAAGAAAATAGTATATAATAAGTATTTTTAGTAGATAAAATATAAAAAATGACGTGGAATATGATGTGTCATCCACGTCAAGCAAGTGAGATAGACACACGGTTAGAGGGGTTTAAAATATAGATTTTAAACAAGTTAAAGTGTTCGGATGAAAAAATGTGAAATAGGAGGACCAGCATGACAAAGTGACACAACTATAGGTGCCATTTAGGCCATTCTGCCGAAATCTTATGATATTCCATATTTTTAGAGATTGATATTATATTTTGGGCTGTATGCCATGTTTGGGGCCTTGTGCCGACCTGTTGAGACCCTTAAGGGTATTTTTACTAATCTTCCTCACTCTATTTGTTTGAAAACATATCCTCAGTCATGTTTTACCTGTTTATTGTTTAAATCTGTTTTATCACTTTACTTCTTAAAATGTGAAAACCATTTGGGCTAATTTCCTTGTTTTATTGATGGTCCGAGTGATCGTGAGGTTGATGATTGAGATAGACCGATGGCCTGATTTTGAAGTTGATGACTGAGGTAGACCGAGGGTCTGATTGTGAGGTTAATAACCGAGAGAGGTCGAGGGCCTGGTTGTGAGGATTATGTACTTATGGATCGGGCTGCACGCTGCAGCGATATATGGATCAGCTGCGCGCCGCATCGGTTACTATATGGTACCTATTGAGTGTGAGTTGCTGAGTGTGAGCGTTGATTGGTAAGAGTTGAGTCACGAGTGACTGAGAGGCTTGCCCGAGGGGTGATAGATATATACTTGCACATGAGTGATGCTCTGCCTGAGGGGCCTGTTTCTGAACTTATTGATTTTCACTCCTCTTTAAAGTAAGTTTCTATCGTATATGTTGATTTACTTACTGCTTTCACTCAACTTTATACTGAGCCTCTATCGGAAATGTTGAACAAATGTTTTTAAACAACTTTCATTTAAGCCGGGGTTTATGAGATGTTCAGAATTTAATCATTGATTTGGCTTTGTTATTTCCACTGAGATTTTCCTGTTATGAGGTGTTTATGATTCCTGTTTTGCCCGAGGGGCTATTTACGAACTAAGTTTCGCCCGAGGGGCCGATTATGGCTTTCATCTCTTTTATTATAAATGGTATTGAACCCCTACTGAAATTGTTGGAAGGTATTTTCAAACGATTTTTTTTTACCAAAAGCTGGAATTTAAATGAGACGATTGACTCGTATTCTGTTTTGAAAGCCTGTTGTGCTTATTAAGTTTATCATAAATGTGGATTCATCGTTTCCTACTGCTCAGTCTTTATTTACTCTTATTACTTGCTGGGTTGGAGTACTCACATTACTCCCTGCACCTTGTGTGCAGATTCAGGTATTTTCTGAGCTTGGTGGCAGTTTTCATCGGAGTTAGCAAGGTAGCTACCTGGCGATCGCGGCTTTTCTTTCTCCCTCTTTATTCTCCCTTATATATTCTTGTGACTTTCCGACCATTTCGGTCTTGATGTGGTTAG
The DNA here is from genome assembly GCF_001879085.1 of Nicotiana attenuata. Taxonomy (NCBI): domain Eukaryota; kingdom Viridiplantae; phylum Streptophyta; class Magnoliopsida; order Solanales; family Solanaceae; genus Nicotiana; species Nicotiana attenuata. The sequence continues at coordinate 14,215,624 of NC_031997.1, forward strand.
ACCGTTGTAGTAGATGCTCATGACTAGTGACACCCCGATGTCGGGCTTGTATGTTATTTCCGCACTGTTCATTTAGACGTATATTATGAAACATTTGTTTAATTAAAGGCTTTGAAATGGCTATTAATGATTAAAGGGTTAATATGGGTGCTGTGTCGGCTGACCTTGTCTTCACGAGAGACGCCATCACGACCAGGTCTGAGTTTAGGGTCGTGACAAGTTGGTATCAGAGCCTAGGTTACATAGGTCTCACGAGTCATGAGAAGGTTTAGTAGAGTCTCGCGGATCGGTACGGAGACGTCTGTATTATCCTCGAGAGGCTGCAGAACCTTTAGGAAAACTCCATATTCTTGAAATTCTTATCGTGCGTCCTTCATTCAGCTTGAAATATAACTCTTTGAACTCCTTCCACGCATTCGTATGCGCGAACGGCCGTTCAGTATCAGATGTACATCGATGGCTTGTGATTCCCTGATTGAGGGGCGAGATGTGATCTCTGTGTGTTGATGTTGGGCCAGTCTAGAAAGACTTGAGGCTGGATTATTACCTATAGCTTGAGCCCTGAGCGGTTGTTTGCGTGAGCATGTGTTTCTGGATCTATATGTGCTGTTGTGCCCCTATTAAGGGAAGTGATGACTGGTTAGTACGTGATGAGGGTGATGTGACTGCGAGATATGATCATATGATTCGGAAGCGACGAGAAGGGTCTGTTGGAGGATAGATGATCTATTAGGTGTTTGATTTCCATTGTGATTGGATGTATAGCCCCGAGTTATGGGTGTGTGAAGAATCTTTTCATGTTTTCTAGTTGGGAGTGAAGTAAATTTCATGTTACGGTATGAATTCATGTCAGGAAGACTAAGTGACTGCGTAATGGTTATGACGGTGGAAGGTATATATAAATGTTAGTTTAGGGCGAAGCAGGTGGGTTATCTCCTGTGAAGTGTTCTGGAGTTGTGTGATCCTTATGTTGTCAGTTAGAAGATCCCAGTTACAAGTGAAATATATGTGTGAATTTAATTTGGGTCGCTCAAGAGAGTGGGTCTAACTGCTACGAGAGTAAATGCGAGATTTGCAGAAGATATGAAGTACCAGATGATCTGTGTTCCACGAGCTTAGGAAGGGTTGAGTAAATCTCACTATGGTATTATGGCAGCAATAAAGTATATGCGTTATGAATTATGGTATGTTTTGATCTATGGCTTTGAGCCAAGTGGGGGAGTCTGCTATTCAATAGTTGATTGCACGGTTATGTGCTATAATGGTTCCAGTTCGAGGCGTATTTGTGAATCAGTTATGGCTCGAGTAAAGGAAATTTCAATAAAGGTTATGTTATGCTTTATGGGTGTATGAGAATCGGGGAATGACTTGAGTTGTTGTTGGTAAGGAATGCTCAATGCATAGGGCAGGAAGTTGCTTGGTTATATTGCAATGAGGTTACATTCTGCGGGTCAGAGTGCTAATGAAGCACAGGTTGTTCGGTTCGTTTAATCAATCTAACTGCGGTTTGAGTAGAGTGGATGGCTCTAGAGACTGGTTCCATTGTGTTCAAAATTTTGCATGCAATAATTGGAGGCTTTCAAGTTGTACTTGTGGCTAGAAATTGAGTTTTCAGTGGAAGATGGCTAGACTTGTGGTATTTTCTATATTAACTATGGGATTCTATATATCAGTATCAAGAAGGTGAAGGTAATGGCTTTGGATTCGCAGTATGTCCTTCCAGGGTAGGTATCTTGAAAGTGGTGTTTTTGGGAACATTTAAAAGAGTATTCAGCGGGTTGTGAGCCTTAGGCTGTGTGGTATTATGCTTGGGTCTCGTGTGGTATGTTTGGGTTGAGGAAATGTGATGTTATAGCAAGAAGGAGTATCAAGTAAAGATAAAGCAGAAGGGAGCTCGGATAGATGGGATAGCTTGGTAGTATGCCAGATCGGTATGGTAAGGATATGATTAGTTCTTTGGGTGTTTATGAGGTAATGAGTTCTACAAGTGTTTCACGGCAATGCTCTTGGGTAATAGTGGCCTGCGTAGTTGGTTGAGTTAGAAGGATTCAGACCCGACGGTTCAGTTTTGTGCAAAAGGAATTGGGAGAGTTCTTGACGGTTTCTACCACGGTTAGAGAGGTATATTTTCTGCTGGCGTGAAGAGCATGGGATGTGTAATGATTTTATTCTAGGTGGAATCAATGGGAAGTTCTTGACTAGTTGAGTACATAGATGTTTGTGGCTATATGCGGTATGTTGTGGAGGATTGAGATTTGCGTGTGCAAGGTTACGGTTCAGTTCTGCAAGGAAGGTCATAAAACTCTTAGGCAGTGGGCAGCTTCAGATAAATAGAGAAATGAGCTTCAGATGATTAGGGAAATGATCTTCAGATGATTAAGAAAATGGTATTGCTAATTGGGGTAATTTGATGAGAGTATATGTTTCAGGAAAAAGGCAATGTGATTAAGTTAATGGTACTTCGGTAGTATGGTGGCACTTTCTTATTGGATCGACTGCTGATATTCGAGTTTGCTTGGTGGCACAGAAGAATTTTAGAGTATCTCTCGTGGAATGATTGGGATCAGGTATGGTGATTCGTGTGCTATATGGAGTTGGAGACTGAGAGTCCTCGTGTTTAGGTTATGTTGTGGTTGTGGGTTGCGTGCATCGGCGCTGTGTAGTGACTATCGGAGTTTAGAGACCGGAGTGGATCTTTTGCTCCTTGGTATGTTAGATTTTGGATGTGATATTGGGTATAGACTGGTTGTCGCAGTGTTGTGTCATTCTGAGCTATTGCGCTAAGGCGGCGATGTTGGCTATGCCGGGGATGCCACGGATTGAGTGGAGAGATTCGATGGATTATGTTCTTAGTAGGGTGGTTTTATATTTCAAAGACCCAGCGGAGGGCTGGGAAGGATTGTCTGCCTTGTTTGGGCTCTCGTGATGGATGTAAGTGTAGGGTATCCTCATATTGATTTAGTTCCGGTGGTGAGGAACTTCTCGGAAGTGTTTCTTGTGGCCGGGCATGTCGCTAGGCAAGGTCGTTGATTTCGGTATTGATTTGATGTCGGGCACCGTACCGTATGGCACCGACAGAGTTAAGAGAGTCGAGGGGGCAGCTTCAGGGTTACCTTGATAAGAGGTCCGTTGGCAGGCCAATGTGGATGTGTGTTCTAATTTGAGTCGGCTTGGTTGGCTCCGGATTGCATTATTGAGGGATGTGCTGATTCGATTGTTATTGAGGTTATTAGTAATATGGGGAGGTCTATGGGTTACTTTCTGTGTTGCGAGGTGTTGTGACTTGTTGGTTATAAGCACATATGGTGCGGTTCTATTGAGGTTTCATATTGGAAGTCGAGCGGGAAGAGTATTGGATATTGCTCGGTGGATGTCGTATCGGTTATGTCCTTTCAGGTTGTGTGGTGTATGTTGTTTGCTTCACCGTGGGGATGGTGATTTGTTTTGGTTCCAGACATCAAATTGCTTGTGGTTGTCTATTTCGAGCATGGGGAGCTTGAGGTTCAGCTCTTTCAATTGAGTCATTTTCATGATTTGAGTATGTTTGGATTGTTGCTTATTGGTGCGCGTATTGCGCAAGTTGTGACTTTAGTCTGTATTGAGATGTCATGTCACCAGAGTAGTTGTGTTGGAATTAGATAAGGTTGTTGGGATCTTTAGTGAATACAGCGGATTCTATTTCAGCATGTTGGAAGGATAATATCGAGGTTCGGCTCGGAAATTTGCTATGGTCTTTGCCAAAGGAGAAGTGGCTTTATGAATGGTTGATCTAAGAAATGGTTATGGCTTGCTGCGTGTTTTATTCATCATTGGCAGTATATGAAAGCATTGGAATGAGACTTTAGTTGATAAGAGGTTTTCTACCGGTATTCGGTTGTTCTGTGTAGCTGCTGTGATTAGAAGTTATCGCTACAAGTGTTTGAGTTGGGTGGTATATCATGTAATTGCACCTGAGGTTGCAGGTATGGGTTATTACAGCTGGTTCAGGCTTATTCAGAGTATAGAATGAGATTCTGATCTTGTGGATGATTTCGGAAGTGGAAATGTAGTTCTATGGTGTATGGGCTAGATTGGATTGTGGAATTTCAGTTTCTATGTGTTATCGGACCTATATGAGATAGGGTGACGTGGGATCACCCCCCGATAGGTGCATGGTAAGGTTATTCAGCAATTGGTTGGCTTTTGGAACAACTCTGGGCACGTTCGAGGACGAACGTATGTCTAAGTGGGGAGAATGTAACGACCCGACCGGTCGTTTTGAGCTTTTGCACTTTGCTCGCTAGTTCTCGGGCATGACTTGCCCCGTGTAGTATATTATGACTTATGTAAACTGTTGGATTTGATTTTCAGGGTAATCGAAATGAATTTGGAAGAACAGTTCTCAGTTTGAAGCTTGAAATTTGAAAGGTTTCACCAATATTTGACTTGCTTGTATACGATCTCGGATCGGAATTTTATGATTTGGTTAGCTCCGTTAGGTGATTTGGGACTTAGGAGCGTGATCGGAATGCATTTTGAAAGTCCATGAGGTTTAGGCTTGAATTGGCAAAATTGAGATTTTGGCAATTTCCGGTTGGTAGGCGAGATTTTGATATGAGGGTCGGAATGGAATTCCGAGAGTGGCAGTAGCTTCGTTGTGTCATTTGGGATGTATGTGCAAAATTTGAGGTCATTCCGTGGTTTGGTTGGGTTTTTGATCAAAAGCGAAATTCGGAAAGTTTTATAAAGTTTGGCTTGAATCCGTTGTGTTTTGGGTGATTTGATGTTGTTTGAGGTGTTTTGATGATTGGAACAAGTTTGAATAAGGTATTAGGATATTAGTGCTGTTAATCGAGGTCCCGGAGGCCTCGGGGTGATTTCGGATGGTTAACGGAGAAGTTGGATTTTTTTTGCAGCTGCTGAATTTGCTGTTTCTGATATTTTCGCACCAGCGGATTGGTGACCGCAGGTGCGGCGCCGCACGTGCGGGGGGAGGAGCCGCAGAAGCGGATTTTTGAGAGATTTTCAGGAACCGCAGATGCGGTGTGGGACCGCACCTGCGGAGTCGCAGGTGCGGAAGGCTGAGCGTAGAAGCGACTTGGGCTTTTAAGTGAAAGATCGCAGAAGCGGCAGTTTGGCCGCATATGCGGTACCGCAGAAGCGGTTAAGGGATCACAGATGCGAAAATCCCTGGTCAGAAGGTATATATTGTCTTCTTCGCGAAATTTAGCTAAGTTCATCATTTTTGAAGACGGGAAAGAGGCTAAGGCATAGGATTCCAAGGGGAATCAAAGGATATCAGTTGGGTAAGTTCCCTAAGCTTATTTATTTGGGTTTAAGATCATTTTTCCATTGTTTAATCATGGTTTTAGTGGAGATTAAGGAAGAAAAATTAGGGATTAGGGCTTGAGTTTAAGAGGACTTTGAATGAGGATTTGAGGGGTGATTTGGAGTCCGTGATATGTATGAACTCGTGGGGAGGTGACGAATCTATTGATGTAAAAATTTTTGAGTTTCGAGACGTGGGCCCGGGGGTCGGGTTTTGGTAATTTCGAGATTTGTGCCCTTTATTGATTTTTTTGCTTGGGCTTTGTTCTCTTGACATATTTTGATGTCCTCGTTCTGATTTTGGTTAGATTCGACGCGCGTGGAGGCCGATTCGAGGGGCAAAGGCGTCGCGAGCTAGAGATTTAGCCGGTTCGAGGTAAGTAATGATTGTAAATGCTGTCCTGAGGGTTTGAAACCCCGGATTTCACAACGTTGTGCTACTTTGAGGTGACGCACACGCTAGATGACGAGCGTGGAGTCGTGAACCGTTAGGGGTTCTGACTTGGTCCGTCCTGTACGACTGTTAAGTTGCGTATTTGATTTAAAATCTTATGATATTCCATATTTTTAGAGATTGACATTATATTTTGGGCTGTATACCATGTTTGAGGCCTTGTGCCGACCTGTTGAGACCCTTAGGGGCATTTTTACTAATCTTCCTCACTCTATTTGTTTGAAAACATATCCTCAGTCATGTTTTACCTATTTATTGTTTAAATCTGTTTTATCACTTTACTTCTTAAAATGTAAAAACCGTTTGGGCTGAGTTCCCTATTTCATTGATGGTCCGAGTGATCGTGAGGTTGATGACTGAGATAGACCGAGGGTCTGATTGTGAGGTTAATGACTGAGAGAGGTCGAGGGCCTGGTTGTGAGGATTATATACTTATGGATCGGGCTGCACGCCATAGCAATCTATATATATATATATATATATATATATATATTGAGTCGGCGTCGCCGCCGCAGCGATATATTGAGTCGGCGTGCGACGCCGCAGCGATATAGCGTCGTGGTCGTGTAGGTCGTCCGTCCGGACGTCTGCACACCCTACGTGAGCGCTAGTCGACTATAT
>NC_031997.1:14222025-14248816 GCF_001879085.1 Nicotiana attenuata
CCGGTCGGTGTAGGAGTATATACTTATGTAGTCGGCGTGCACGCCATAGCAATCTATATATATATATATATATATATATATATATTGATCGGGCTGCCCGCCGCAGCGATATATTGGATCGGGCTGCACGCCGCAGCGATATAGCGCTTGGGCTGTAGGTGTCCCTCCGGAGTCTGCACACCCCTAGTGAGCGCAGTCGACTATATTCATGGATCGGGCTGCACGCCACAGCGATATATGGATCGGACTGCGCGCCGCAGCGGTTACTATATGGTACCTATTGAGTGTGAGTGCTGATTGGTAAGAGTTGAGTCACGAGTGACTGAGAGGCTTGCCCGAGGGGCGATAGATATATACTTGCACATGAGTGATGCTCTGCTTGAGGGGCCTGTTTATGAACTTATTGATTTTCACTCGTCTTTAAAGTGAGTTTCTATCGAATATGTTGATTTACTTACTGCTTTCACTCAACTTTATACCGAGCCTCTATCGGAAATGTTGAGCAAATGTTTTTAAACAACTTTCATTTAAGCTGGGGTTTATGAGATGTTCAGAATTTAAGCATTGATTTGGCTTTGTTATTTCCACTGAGATTTTCATGTTATGAGGTGTTTATGATTCCTGTTTTGCCCGAGGGGCCCATTATGGCTTTCATCTCTTTTATTATAAATGGTATTGAACCCCTAATGAAATTGTTGGAAGGTATTTTTAAACGATTTTTTTTACCAAAAGCTAGAATTTAAATGAGACGATTGACTCGTATTCTGTTTTGAAAGCCTGTTGTGCTTATTGAGTTTATCATAAAAGTGGATTCATCATTTCCTACTGCTTAGTCTTTATTTACTCTTATTACTTACGGGTTGGAGTACTGACATTACTCCCTGCACCTTGTGTGCAGATTCAGGTATTTTCACAACTTGGTGACAGTTTTCATCGGAGTTAGCAAGGTAGCTGCCTGGCGATCGCGACTTTGCTTTCTCCCTCTTTATTCTCCCTTATGTATTCTTGTGAATTTCCGACCATTTCGGTCTTGATGTGGTTAGACAGTTGTAGCAGATGCTCATGACTAGTGACACCCCGATGTTAGGCTTGTATGTTATTTCTATACTATTCATTTAGACGTATATTAGAAACATTTGTTTAATTAAAGGCTTTGAAATGGATATTAATGATTAAATGTTTATTATGGGTGTTGTGTCGGCTGGCCTTGTCTTCACGAGAGGCGCCATCACGACCAGGTCTGAGTTTAGGGTCGTTACATTAAGTTTGACCAAGATTTTTACTATTTTATCCTTAAAATGTTCCATTTTAGAACAAAACTCCTACATCGATACTCACTGCCTCAAGTATTCAACCTACCTCACCCCCCCCCCCCTCTTCAAGTCTGCAATTCTCATTGGCTATTTAAGATAAGCAAATTCTCTATTCCTTTGTATATTTATATCTATGTGATTGTGTATTAATATTTATATCTTTGAACTGTATGTAATAAATGAGGACATATCAAATTTTTGGTGTATTGCTTTCTGACTGTTGTGGTGATGATGACAACGTTTGTTTCTCTTTAAATGATTTGTCCTATTTAGGTTTATTTTTTGCTGAGAAACTTTTGTCAATTTATAAATTATTATGACTTATGATTATATGATTATCATAAAATAAATTATATTTATCATACAAATTATCTTATCTAAGCACAGTTGTATTTAAAATAAAATGACAAATAGAATATTTTGTATTTGAATCGATCTGAAATCTAAAATTTTGAAGAAATTACGCCCTTATAAGTGTAAACAGTTCTCAGGTTATTTAAGTCATTTTAACAGAAAAAGAGCTTATGAGCACTTTTTTTATCAAATACTGCAGTAACTTATTATCAGTTTCAGCACTTGTACCCAAATACGTAACTGCTTATTTATTAAAACAGTTTCAACATTTAAAAGTGCTTTTTAGCACCTAACGCTTATCAGCTACTTCAAATCAGCTAATCCAAACGGGCTCTGAGTCCATTTTTAGGAGACTGATAGTTGTAATCGTCCCACATCGAGCAGATTCGTCTGGGAAGCTGCCATTCGCCTATATATATATATATATATATATATATCAATCGTAAACCTCAACTCGCAACATTTAGAAGCTGCTTCAAGTTAGCCTTTGACGATTACCCGTGAAGGTAATCTCTGCTAGGTAATTATTATGTTTTTTTAGCCTTCTTATTTTTGTAGGTCAAACGAGAAGGGTGTGTTCTTGTTTAACGAGATGACCCATGCATGAAGAAGACAGTCTTAGGGTGTGAGGGGATGAGTATTCATCCTTACCCGAATATTGGAGAGATTACTCTCATGGCCCAATTATCGGAGAGATTACTCTCATGCCCCAATTATCGAAAAGATTACTCTCAATGTGCCCCGACTATCTTGTGGCTCGACTATCGGAGAGATTACTCTCAATGTGGCTCGACTATCGAGAGATTACTCTCAATGTGCCCCGATTACCGGAGAGATTACTCTAAATGTGCCCCTATGAAAAAAACTAAAATTAGCTACGAACGTCGTCATTAATCTGTTGCTAAAACGCTCGTAGCTAGCAAAATCTCTTGATAATCCGGTGCTAATCCATCGATAAATGAGATTAGCGACGGAGTTTTTTGTTTAGCTACAGAATTTGCCCGTCGCTAAAACCTGATTTTTTAGTAGTGATCGGAGAGATTACTCTCAAGAGAGTTACATGTCCACCTTAAGATTGGAAAATATAGTTTCCTTTTAAGGACAGACCCACGAAGAGGCCAACTTAAGGTGCAAAGGGACTCATATGTCCACCTTAATATTGGAAAGTTATGGTTCCCTTTAAGGACAAACCCACGAAGAGGCCAACTTAAGGTGTAAAAGGACTTATATGTCTACCTTAAGATTGGAAAGTTATGGTTCCCTTTAAGGAAAAACCCAAGAAGAGGACAACTTAAGGTGCCAAGTGATACGCTCAAATTACACTTTTAATAAATAGTGTAAGGCGGTCGGTGTCAAATATAATAACCCAACAAGGTTGGGGTCGAATCCCACAGGGAATAGGTGTGAAAAGCTACTTGATTAGTGTATCGCTTGACTTAAATCTTAATTCTCTCCGGTTAATTGTAGCAAGAGTATGGTTTAATTGTGATTTGGAGAAATGACTAATGTTGAGATTTAGAATGTAATCAATTGGATTAAAAAAACCAAGGTTGTGTCCCCTTCAATGAAATATAATGCTACCGGTGTTAATGTGATATATTTCTAATGGAAGGTCATTTATGATGTGCAAATGATTTCTAATTGACCACCCAATATTTTTCAATAGTTGGGTAGTATTTCCTCTTTATGATTTTTCCAAATATAAAAGAGTTGCAATTAAGAACAATCAATATATGTCAAACAAAATCCACTTATTCCTAAGCGATTCTATTAAACAAGGTTTAAATCCTTGAGTCTTTGATATTTACTTCTACCAAATTCTAATCCACTTTCCTAAGCAAAGTAAGAACTTAATGGCACTTGTTAATGTTTGCAACCACCAACAATAAATGAAGAATTAGAAGTAAATAAATATCAACCAACCATTATATATATATATATATATATATATATATATATATATATATATATATATATATATATATAATGGTAAACACCCATTAACATTACACCAATTTAGGGTCCACAACCTTAGTATTTAAAGTTAGCTACACATACTAAAATACAGAAGGATGAGAATATTTAATACCATAAAGCTTACAAAGTGCAAGATTCTTCCTTCAAAAGCTTCCAAGAGAGAGGAATATTAAGGCTTTCTATTGTAGCCCCAAAATCAGACAAGATTCCCCCACAACCCCAATAAATCTATTTATAGTGGGTCAAAATTGGAGATAAAAATCAGACAAAAATACCCTTTTCGGTTAAATATGCGACCGCATATCTGTTGCATAACAGACATGCGGTTCGCATTCTTGACATGTCCATCGCATTTTCAAACCCTAGTTCCCAGGCCTTCATCACATTCACGTTTTGCGGTCCGCATTGCAGATATGCGACCGTATTTCGCGTCGCATTTTCTACCTTCAGTATCCTTCATGTCGCATTGCAAACACGTTACGCGGTCGCAGATTGGACCGCATTTCTTGCACTGGGCTTTGGCCATCTAACTGTTGTGGTTTGCGATCTCCTTGTGCATTATGCGACTTGCATGTTGGATTTGCGGTCTGCATTTCCACATTTGCGATGCATTTTGCTCTTTTCTTGTCTTTTTCTGGCTTGTTATTTCATTTTCATGCTCTTGAGTCCTTAAACCTAATACACTGCAAAAACATTAAAATTACATAAGTATACAAGATAATTGCATTTAAAACAAGCTAAAATCTAAGAAATTTGTATTAAATGTGCCGGAATTCTCCAGCACATCAAGGGCTTCTAGATCTTGTGTGATATGCTGATGATGCCAGTATGTGCGAACCAACCATATGGGATGGGAGTAACAAAAATAAAGAAAAACAAAAAGTAAACAAGTCGTAAGTATACTGAAAATTTTTGCAGTATTTAAACACATATTGCAGGAATGTAAATTCGCGTCCTAANAAGATTACTTCAAACCAAAAGCTTACCAAAAGTAAGAATATTAAAGTCTTGTATTCTAGCTCCCAAATTCCGACAAGATGAGCCACAAAACCTATAAATCTATTATGGTGGACCAAAATCGGGACAAAACAGGACAAAATGCCCCTTCAGGTTGAATATGCGACCGCATTTCTGTCGCATAGCAGACATGCGGTCCGCATTCTTGACATTGCCATCGCAAATTGAAACCCTAGTTTCCAGGCCTTCACCGCATTTATGGTCTGTGGTCCGCATTGTAGAAATGCGATCGCATTTTGCATCGCATTTTCTTCCTTCAGTAGACCTCGTGTTTGGTTTGCGGTCAATTCTGCGGCTCGCAAACAGGTTATGCGATTGCAGATGGGACCGCATTTTTGACGTTGAATTTTGCCCAGCAATCTGTTTTTGTCTGCGATTTTTGTGTAAGATCTGCGGTTCGCATGTGGGTTTTGTGATAGCATTTCCACAATTGCGATGCCTTTTTGCTCTTTTCTTGTCTTTTTGTGGCTTTTTTGCTTTCATTTCCATGCTCTTGGGTCCTTAGACCTCATGTACTGCAAAAACACTAAAATTGCATAAGTAAATGAGATAATTGCATTAAAAACAAGCTAAAATCTAAGCAATTTGTATTGAAATGTGCCAAAATTCTTCGGCACATCAACACCCCCAACTTAAACTCTTGCTTGTCCTCAAGCGACTTCAAACAACACTATCCTATTCTAGACTCCATTTACAAAACATGAAACAACAGTGACCATGGATGGTGTTTGTTGTTAGTACTTCAAGCATGCATCTTTGATTGTTTTACCCTTCCTGAACCATCAATATATATAACAAAAACTAATCAACTTGTGAAACTTTGAGCCTCAGACAATGTGACAAAATGCTACCCTCAGCTGAGTGCTCTTGCATTTGACTTAAAAACTCAACTTTTGCTCAACTTCACAGTTCATGTGCCCTCACTAGAAAGAAGGTCCCAAAATCACAATATTTACAATGACAACAAAAAGGGACGAATTCACAAATACACTCACTCTCAGAAAAGAGTTTCAAGTGTTACAACATACCATACCATAGGCTTGCCCTTATTTTAATTCGCCGCTTAATTCTAAGAACGCTCGGTTGGAGATCCCACAAGGGCTTTTTGAGCTTGTAATGTAGGTTTAGGGAAGGGTCGGATAAGCATTTGGATACAAGTAACTTCATCCTCCTTGAACACTACTCACGTTTGCCATTCTTTTTGCGCTTTGTTTCTCTTCAACCCACATAGCCTCATGGGCATCTAGTTCCCACTATAGAACCACTATAAATACCTCTTTAATTTTCTTCAAGACTCCATACTTTATATGCATACAAATATTTCTCTTTTTTTTTGAAGCTTGAATAATTTAATACAAACACTTTGAGGTATGTGATCCTATACTCAATGTACAACCTTACCAATTTCCACTTTGACACCACACCCCCAACTTAGGCTTTTAGCCTCGTTCTCAATGCTCAAGGAGGGACGGGTTCAAAAGAGGAAATTATTTCACAAAAGGGAAAGGTTTGTAATGAGGTAGCCAAAGAAAAAGGTTAAAGGCTCAAATGGGGTGACTAGGGATATTAACTGCACAATGGGTGGTTTGAAAGGCTAACTAGTTTTCCAAAAATCACAAAGACTGCCTAAGGTCATCTCTCCAACCAAGTATAATTATTATAAGCATCGAAAAACCAACCGGGCAAGTTCTAGATGGTAGAAACAAACACAAGAATTATTTACACAAAGAACTCACACACATGGCACACGAACTGCTTGGCTCACATAGTTTGAAGCCCTCGAGTCAACACTTGGCAACTCAAAGCTTTCATCATATATACAAGTATAACTCTAGGTAGACAGAGAGTCACATAGCGAGCCTCATATTCACATAGTTGATCTCTTTTTTTTTATATATATGGAAGGGTATATGCTATATACAGACACACATGCTTGAGACTAAGCAATTACAGCAAACTGGTCGATATGATTCATTCTACTATCCTGGTTCTACTATTACACCCTTGGAAAAGAACCTGGAGAAGAAAAACCAAGGGGAATTCATTACTAATTACTATCTACTTGTTTTTTTTACTTTTCTTTTATACACGCACAGGGGTATCATATTCACAAGGGTATCATAACTTATGCATTGAAATCACAAAACACTAATATAAACATAATCACGAAACTAACATATACAGAGCACAAAATACACATGAGTACATAAGTTTGTTTATAACACAAAAGCATACATATGTACTACAGTTGCTAATGTCACAAAAGTACGAACAAGGCTACCACCCCCAACTGAATAGCATGCATTGTCCCCAATGCATAAAAACAATAACATAGAGTGTAAGGGGCTCCCTGAGGCGCACTAAGCGCTATGGGAGTCAGTAGCCTGCTCAGTGATGGTGGGGTCACTCTCTGATGCTGAAGCAGGGACCGATGAGAGCTCGGTCTGAGGAGGGACCTCGACTGCAGTTGGGATCTCTGGCTGGTCCAGAACTGGAGCTGGAGCTCGGACCTGTGAGCTGCTAGCCTCACCCACTGATGGCTGAGTGGCCGATGGATCTGCAGGGGCGGCCAAATCTGCTAACGAATGTTCGATTGCTATCTGAAGTTCTGCTTGCTCCACTTCCTCAACTGTCGGAGTAATAATATGCTTGCCCTTCTCCTGAGGGCCATCATCGTCCGAGAATCCTGAACTCTCCTCTTCCTCACTCGCATCTGACTCCTCATCCCCAGACTCAGTAGATCGTCCGGAAACCTCCTCATCAGGAATGTCAATGCGTACAAGAAGAGTTGGAGGTTGGGGAATCCCGGCTGTAGGAGGGGCAATGTCAGTCATAAGTGTGGAGAAGTCAAGGCCCAAGTCCGGAACTGCTGTGCCTGCAACTTGATCACCAGCCGTGGGAAGGAGGGATGATAGATCTAACTCCAAGTTCTGCATCTTGTGGAGCTCGGTCTTCATAGAAGCAACCTCCTCCCTGAGCCCAGGCAACCCACTAACCTCACCGTGCTCTATCTTCTCAACCCTTAACTCAAGTTGCTGCAAACGATCCCCTTACACTAATTGTTGTTTTTGGAGAGCTGTCACTGAGGATTGCATAGGAGTCAGGGCTTGTTTGATGAGGTTGGGCAAGGTCTTCAAGAGTTGGTATACCTTGGTATTGGCATGCTGAGCAAGGAGACCAAGTTTCGAGACGGCTGGAATAGCAATAGAAGGCTGAACAGTGGTGGACTGAGAGGCAGGCTCGGAAGTAGAAGTGGATGCCACTATAACCTGAGGAGTCAACAGAGTCTGGGAGTCGGAGTGCTTTATATCGATCGGATCCTGAATCTGAACCTGTGGTGGGGCAGCAGCATCACTAATACGTGTGATATCAATGTCCCTAGTCTCCTTCTCGGTTTTGTCATAGTGTGGCATGAGAGGAACCTTCAAGCTTTACAGAGCGCTGTGATCAGGCAAGGGAATGGAAGTGAATTGGCATGCTGCTTTGCCCGGATCCCTATTTCTTGGAAAATTAGAGCTCCAACATCAATCTTGATACCCGTCATGGTACATGCAATGAGAAGAGCCTTCTCAATGGCTATGTCAGTCTCATTCCGGGTCAGTACCAATGGAGAGGTATCAAAGTTGAGCCAGTATCGACCCTCTCTTGTGAGATCTTCCTTGTATATCTTGTGCCCAGGGTTGATCCAAGCAAGGGTCCCCTTTGCTATCACCGAAGCAATCCACCCACGCTCATTCTCCCTATTTGCATATTTAGCATCGTACTCAGCGGTGCCTGCTCTCCAGCCAGGGAAGTACAATTCATTTATGGCTTCACTGTCGCAAAACACACTCTTCTCCCGAACAAGGACAGTGTCAATAAAAATTCTGTTGCGTTTGTGGTGCGCAGTCCTAGAGGCTACATATGATGCATAAAATTCCCGCACAAGGGTTTCATTATACTTAGTGGGTGGCTCTGTGAAGCACTCCCATTTCCGTGCTTTTATGTTCTCCACGATGTGGGGGTACTGCTCTTGCAGCCCATTCAAGCTCAATTGCTTTTCGGCCAGGATTTATCGCTTGGTGAGCCCTTCTCTGTACAGTTTCCTGGACCCCTCAACCCCAAATCGGATGTGGAAGTCTTCTCTGTGTTTCCTTCTTGCTTCAGCCTCTAAATTAACTGAGGGCCTGAGCTCCTCCTCATCAGACTGGGAGGGGCTTGGCATATTTGCTTCCGTCCGTGAACGTTTTGCTTGTGATGCCTGACGACTGGAGGAAGCCCTTTTAGATGCAGAGGATGCATGTTTCTTGGGAGCCATATCTGCACAATGGTGAAGTATGAGTGACAACATAATCAACACTGAGAAGAAACAGAAGAATTCAAATAAAAAGATGAAAATGCGACACGTTTTGCGGTCGCATAACCACAATGCGGACCGCAAAATCGTCGCGAATTTGTTTGGGCTTTATGGCTCTCAGTTTGCGGTGGGTTATGCGATCGCATAACCACTATGCGGACCGCATAACCACCGCAGAACTGATTTTCTCACAACATACACAACAAAATGCGATCGCAAACTCCACCGCAAAGTGGGGAATGCGATCGCAAAACAGCCGCAAATGGCTAGGTTCATAACTGGGTGGT
Source organism: Nicotiana attenuata (assembly GCF_001879085.1). Taxonomy (NCBI): domain Eukaryota; kingdom Viridiplantae; phylum Streptophyta; class Magnoliopsida; order Solanales; family Solanaceae; genus Nicotiana; species Nicotiana attenuata. Next base: position 14,231,310 of record NC_031997.1, read on the forward strand.
CTGTTTCAGTTTGCGGTAACTGTGCAGTCCGCATATCAATTATGCGACCGCAAAAGTCACCGCATTTTATCATCGTCCTCAGGAGACCTAGGGTTAAATTATGCAGCCAAAATGCGGACCGCATTCTGACTTTGCGGACCGCAAATGCCGTCGTCCTCAGGACTCAAGCCATCACTTCAACAATGGCGGTCCTATTTCCTTCTACCCATTACCCCAGATATATTTCCTACCCAGAAGAGACTATGCTATGGGAAAATGGTACAAAAAGCAACACACAATCACACTTTTGCAGAACGAGAATAAAGAAAATCAAAGAGAACACAAACATGAATCTTGAACAGGAAGATTGGGGAATGGGTACATACCAGTGAGGCTGAGTGTACACACTACAGAGATGGGGAGTGGGATTTTGTCGCTTGAACAATTCGATTACTAGCAGTGTGTGTTTGCCCCCGTTGTTTACTTCCCTGTTCTTTCCGTTCTTTTCTAAATTTTTTTTCTTTTGTTTTCTTTTTACTTTTTATTCGTTTTTGTTTTGTTTTGAATGAGTGAGAGATGAGAGAACGCGACCACTTACCTGTCAGATTTGCAATTTGGAGGGCACCGCATAACACACTATGCGACCGCATATGTGTTATGCGATGGGTTCAAGTGAGATGCTGAAGAGCCAGAAATGCGGTACACAATGCGATCGCAGAAGTGAAATGCGGTCCGCATATTGCACCACCCCGTCGCATTCTGACCACCAATTTTAGCCAAACTCACTGTTTGGGTTTGCGACCAAAATGCGGTCCGCATAGTTAAAATGCGACCGCATCTTTGCAGCAAACTTCACACCGCGATTTTTCTTACCTTTCTCATGCATTCCCACCAAGTGTTATGATCTTTTGAATCCCCTGCACTCTAACACACATTTTGAATTGCTCAAGTAAATCTATCTATCAAAAATTTAAAATTTAAACAACAAAAAGTGTGTTACCACACATGGGTTGCCTCCCATGAAGCGCTTGATTTAACGTCGCGGCACGACGAAGTTGGTGTTCCTTTGGATTCACTCAATGGTTGGGCACAAACCATCTTTGAGAGCCAGCTACTCCACCAAATGTTTTTCTCCATCTGTGCCCAAGTAGTGCTTGATGCGTTGGCCATTTACTTTAAATGTCCGGGACCCATCTTCCGATGCTAGTTCCACAGCTCCATAAGGAGAGACATTGACCACTTTGAATATACCGGACCACTTTGATTTGAGCTGGCCCGGAAACAATTTTAGCCTTGAGTTAAAGAGCAAGACTAAGTCACCCGACTTGAACTCTCTTTTCAAGATCTTCTTGTCATGGACGAACTTCATCCGTTCTTTGTACACAGCTGCACTTTCATAAGCATGGAACCTGAATTCCTCCATTTCATTGAGTTGTGTTAACCTCAAATTTGCAGCTTCAACCCAGTCCAAGTTCAACCTTTTCAACGCCTACATAGCCTTGTGTTCCAATTCCATGGGTAGATGACAAGCTTTTCCGAAGACTAACCAATAAGGAGAAGTACCAATAGGAGTCTTGTATGCCGTGCGGTATGCCCACAATGCGTCAGCTAGCTTCCTTGCCTAGTCTGTCCTATTTGCATTAACAGTCTTTGCTAGAATGCTCTTGATCTCCCGGTTAGAAACCTCAACTTGACCACTAGATTGGGGATGATAAGGTGTGGCCACCTTGTGCTTGATGCCATACTTTTCTAGTAGTCCCGTAAAGGCCTTGTTGCAAAAATGAGACCCACCATCACTAAGAATGGCCCTAGGAGTGCCAAACCGAGTGAATATGTTTTTCTTCAAGAATGCGGTCACACTTCTTGCCTCGTTGTTAGGCAAAGCAATTGCTTCAACCCATTTGGACACATAGTCCACAGCTACCAAGATATATTTCATCCTACAAGAGCTCACAAATGGACCCATAAAGTCGATTCCCCAGACGTCGAAGATTTCTATCTCCATCACAAAGTGAATAGGCATTTCATGCCTCTTGGATTGATCCTTGCCTTTGACATTGGTCACAAGCCTTGACCATTTGATTGGCATCATGATAGATTGTCGGCCAATAGTAACCACATTCAAGCACCTTGGCCGCCATTCGATTTCCCCCATGATGACCCCCAACTGGCGAGTCATGGCTGGCTTTTAGAATTGGCATAATTTCTTCTTCTGGAACACATCTTCGGATGATGTTGTCGGCACAAATACGGAACAAGTATGGCTCTTCCCAATAATATTGCCGACAATCTCTCAAGAACTTCTTCTTTTGATAGGATTCCAAATCCTCCGGAATAAGGTCACTCACCAAATAGTTAGCAATATCGGCATACCAAGGAGCAAAAGTGCTAGATAGTGCCAAGATGTGTTCATCCGGGAATGCATCGTTGATCTCAAGATCTCCCCTTGGTTTCCCTGCTTCTTCAAGCCTTGATAAATGATCCGCCACTTGGTTTTGAGTTCCCTTGCGATCCTTGACCTCGAAGTCAAACTTTTGCAACAATAAGACCCATCGAATCAACCGTGGATTTGCATCCTTCTTTACCATGAGATAGCGAAGAGCAGCATGATCCGTGTACACTATCTAGCACTTTTGCATCCTCCGGAATAAGTTCACTCACCAAATAGTTAGCAATATCGGCATACCAAGGAGCAAAAGTGCTAGATAGTGCCAAGATGTGTTCATCCGGGAATGCATCATTGATCTCAAGATCTCCATTTGGTCTCCCTGCTTCTTCAAGCATTGATAAATGATCCGCCACTTGATTTTGAGTTCCCTTGCGATCCTTGACCTCGAAGTCAAACTCTTGTAACAATAAGACCCATCGAATCAACAATAAGCCCGGAACTTCTCAAAGGCATAAACAATGGCAAGAAGCTCTTGCTCAGTTACCGTGCAATTCATTTGCGCCCCATTGAGTGTCTTGCTTGCATAATAGACCGGGTGGAGTACCTTGTTGTGACGTTGGCCAAGCATAGCTCCAATAGCTACACCACTGGCGTCACACATGAGCTCGAAAGGAAGAGACCAATCGGGTGTGACAATAATAGGTGCCGTGGTGAGCCTTTGCTTCAATTCCTCAAAAGCTTTGAGGCATTTCTCATCAAACACAAATTTGGCGTCTTCTCAAGGAGTTTGCATATAGGATTTGCAATTTTGGAAAAATCCTTGATGAACCGCCTATAAAATCCGGCATGCCCTAACAAACTTCGAACACCTTTGAAGGAAGTAGGTGGTGGAAGCTTGGAAATAATCTCGATTTTAGCCCGGTCAACCTCAATGCCATGTTTTGAAATTTTATGCCCCAATACGATGCCTTCATCCACCATGAAATGGCATTTCTCCCAATTTAGCACAAGGTTGGTTTCCTCACATCACTTCAGCACTTGTCTAAGATTGTTAAGACAATGCTCAAAAGAGTCACCTACTACCGAGAAGTCATCCATGAAGACCTCTAGAAAATCCTCCACCATGTCGGAGAAAATGGACATCATACATCTTTGAAACATAGCTGGAGCATTGCACAAACCAAATGGCATCCGACTAAAGGCAAAAGTTCCATAGGGACAAGTGAATGTCATCTTCTCTTGATCCTCCAATGCGATGTTGATTTGGTTGTAGCCGGAATATCCGTCAAGGAAACAATAGAATGACCTTCCCGCTAGCCGATCAAGCATTTGATCAATAAAAGGCATAGGGAAATGGTCTTTGCATGTGGCACTGTTGAGCTTCCGATAATCCATACATACCCTCCAACCGGTCACCGCTCTTGTTGGGATGAGCTCATTTTTTTCATTTTCAATTACGGTCATGCCTCCCTTTTTCGGCACACATTGCACCGGGCTCACCAAAGAACTATCAGCAATAGGGTAGACAACCCCGGCATCCAACCACTTGATGATTTCTTTCTTTATCACCTCTTGCATTGACGGGTTCAACCGTCGTTGATGTTCCACACTTGGTTTCGTGTCACCCTCNACCCATTTCGATGATTTTTTTCTTTACCATCTCTTGCATTGACAGATTCAACCGTCGTTAATGTTCCACACTTGGCTTCGTGTCACTCTCCAATTGTATCTTGTGTTCACAAATTCCCGCGGGAATCGCTCGGATGTCCGCAATTGTCCATCCAATGGCTTGCCTATGCTCCTTCAAGACTTCCAACAATTGTTCCACCTGCACATCATTTAACAAAGACGAAACGATTACAAGTAAAGTATCATTAGAGCCAAGAAATTTATACCTTAGGTGCGGGGGAAGTGGCTTGAGCTCTAGTTGTGGTGGCTCAATGATTGATGGCTTTGCGGGAGGTGTGGCCCTATTCTCCAAGTCAAGCGAAAGCTTTGCCGGAGTATAAGTGTAGGATCCATGACCCTCCAATGCATTTACCGACTCCATATACCCATCCATGTCTTCACCATCAAAGTTTACCAAAATAGCCGCTAATGCCTCACCAAGGCATTGTTCTTCCATTTTCATTTCGACGGCACCTTCTACCTCATCAACAACATCTATCACTGAAATGCTCTCATACTCATGGGGTAGTTTCATACCCTTGCTCGCTTGAAATGTGACTTCTTCATCATTTACCCGGAATTTAATTTCGTTCCGCTCCGAATCCATGAGTGCCCTTCCCGTGGCTAGGAATGATCTCCCCAAAATGATAGGGATTTCTTTATCAACCGCACAATCAAGAATTACAAAATCGGTGGGCAAATGAAACTTCCCCACTTTTACAAGTACATCGTCAACAATTCCCACCGGGCGTTTGATTGACCGATCGGCCATTTGCAATCTCATACTAGTGGGCCTTGGCATACCTAACCCGGCTTGCTTATAGATGGCAAGAGGCATTAAGTTGATGCTATCCCCATTATCACATAGGGCTCTTGCAAAGTCACGGGCCCCGATGGTACAAGGAATGGTAAAAGCTCCCGGGTCTTCTTTCTTTTGGACTTTGGATGTGGCAATAATAGAGCTAACCCGGTGAGTCATGTTTACTACCTCATTCTTTGTGGTTTTCTTTTTGGTGATCAAATCCTTTAAATATTTTGCAAACCCCGGCATCTCTTGAAAAGCTTCCACAAATGGGATATTCACTGTTAATTGCTTGAGAATGTCGTAAAATGTTTCAAGTTTGCTATCATCAATCTTCCTCGCGAGCCTCTAAGGAAATGGGGGAGGAGGTCTAGGAATAGGTGGAAGAGCGTTTGGTGTCTCTTTTACCTTTTCCTTCACCTCTTCCCGGTTCTCTTTTTGCACTTTCAACTCCTCCGGAATCTTTTCAACCTCGACAACACTTGGCTCTTCAACCTCAACCCTTTGTTCGGACTCTTCTGCTTCAACCGTTTGTTCACCCTCTCTGTGTAGCACTTTCCCGCTCCTAGTACTGATCGCCATGATGTGAGAAGTTGGGCCACTCCCACTACCTCTGGGATTTGCAACCGTGTGACTAGGGAGTGTTCCCTTTTGTTTTGGATTTTGCTCTTTGGAGAGGTCTCTCATTTGCATCTCCAATTTTTGGATGGAGGCGGCATGAGAGCCAACAACCTCGGTCATGTTCCTAATTGAAGTATCAAATTTTTCTTGATTTTGCAACACTCGCTCAAGCATAGCTTCCAACTTAGATTCACTAGAAGACCCTTGGCTTGAATATTGACCCTTTGGAGGAATATAGGGGTTTGAACTCCGGTTAGAAAAGTTGTTGATGTTGTTCCAATTCCCTTGGTTTGAGCCACCTTGGTCATGTCGCCATTGTTGGTTGCCTTGCCCTTGCGGGTTAGGCCTCCATTGACTTTTTTGCTGCCCCTGACCTTGGTAATGTTGTCTTTGATAACCTCCTTGAGGGTTGTTGATATAGTTTGCTTCTTCAAATTCTTCATTGGAGATGGGTTGCACATCCTCCACTACATTCACCTTTTTTGTTTGACTTTCCGTAAGCATTTTCGTCAACGCATTTACATTTGTGGCCAGCCCTGCAATTATTTGGTCCCTCTCTTGATTCTCCTTGATCAAGTTGGTCAAGGAAGGAGAACCGTATGCGACTCCACCTGAGGTATCCTCAGAATGCCAAGCTTGATTATGTTTTTCCATCTTGTCAAGTATTTGTGTGACTCTTGCGAATGATTTTCCATAAAAGACCCGTCAGCCGCATTCTTTGCTATAGCTTGGTTCATAGGATCCAAGCCCATGTAAAATTTCTCTAGCAAGATGGAGTCTGGAAAACCATGATTGGGAGACCTCACCAAATATAATTTGAATCGATCCCATGCCTCATGTAGGTGTTCCCCTAGTTGTTGTTTGAAGAAGAAAATCTTATCTCGAAGCTCGGACTTCTTGCTCTGTGGGAACCATTTTGCTAGAAATGCCCGGACAAGTTCAGGCCAAGACCGGATGGAATTTGGTGGCAAGTTTTGAAGCACCTCCTTGCGTCTCCAACTAGAGAGTACTTGAACACCCTCAATCTTAGGGCATCATGTGAGACATTGTTCTGCTTATGCATAGCACATACTCCCAAGAAGTTCCTAAGGTGTTGTGTTGGATCATCATCGGTGGAATTCCTGAAAAACCCCTCCGCTGTGAGCATTAGGATTAGACCATGTTCCACTTTAAAAGTTGAGGCACCAACAACCGGAGGTACAATGGCATTTGTATCCTCAATGTACTCATCTAGTCCGCAGAAAGATTTTCATCCACTTCTTCCTTGTAGTCTGACATGTTTTCCTATCAACACCAAGCAAAGCAAGCGAAGAGTGATGGAATAGAATAAGACGTAAAGTAAAGCACACATTAATTAGTAATTTCAAAACCGTATTCCCCGGCAACGGCACCAAAATTTGATACGCTCAAATTACACTTTTAATAAATAGTGTAAGGCGGTCGGTGTCAAATAAAATAAACCAACAAGGTTGGGGTCGAATCCCACAGGGAATAGGTGTGAAAAGCTACTTGATTAGTGTATCACTTGACTTAAATCTTAATTCTATCTAGTTAATTGTAGAAAGAGTATGGTTTAATTATGATTTGGAGAAATGACTAATGTTGAGATTTAGAATGTAATCAATTGGATTAAAGAAACCAAGGTTATGTCCCCTTCAATGAAATGTAATTCTACCAGTGTAAATGTGATATATTTCTAATGGAAGGTCATTTATGATGTGCAAATGATTTCTAATTGACCCCCCATTATTTTCCAATAGTTGGGTAGTATTTCCTCTTTATGATTTTTCCAAATATAAAAGAGTTGCAATTAAAAACAATCAATATATGCCAAATAAAACCCACTTATTCCTAATCGATTCTATTAAACAAGGGTTAACGCCTTGAGTCTTTGATATTCACTCCTACCAAATTCTAACCCACTTTCCCAAGAAAAGCAAGAATTTGATGGCACTTGTTAATGTTTGCAACCACCAACAATAAATGAGGAATGAATATATTATATATATATATATATATATATATATATATATTCAATGGTAAATACCCATTAATATTACACCCATTTAGGGTCCACAACCTTAGTATTTAAAGTTAGCTACTCATGCTAAAATACAAAATGAAGAGAATATTTAATGTCATAAAGCTTACAAAGTGAAAGATTCTTCAACCAAAAGCTTCCAAAAGTGATGAATATTAAAGTCTTGTATTCTAACTCCTAAATTACGACAAGATGAGCCCACAAAAACCTAATAATTGGATTTATAGTGGACCAAAAATCGGGACAAAAACAGGACAAAAATGCCCCTTCAGGTTGAATATGCGACTGCATTTCCATCGCATAGCAGACATGCGGTCCGCATTCTTGACATTGCCATCGCAAATTGAAACCTAGTTTCCAGGCCTTCACCGCATTTATGGTTTGCGGTCCGCATTGTAGGAATGCGACCACATTTTGCGTCGCATTTCCTTCTTTCAGTAGACCTCATGTTTGGTTTGCGTTCAATTCTGCGGCTCGCAAACAGGTTATGCGATCGCAGATGGGACCGCATTTCTGACGTTGAATTTTGCCCAGCAATCTGTTTTGGTCTGTGATTTTGGTGTAAGATCTGCGGTTCGCATGTGGGTTTTGTGATAGCATTTCCACAATTGCGATGCCTTTTTGCTCTTTTCTTGTCTTTTTGTGGCTTTTTGCTTTCATTTCCATTCTCTTTGGTCCTTAGACAAACACTAAAACTGCATAAGTAAAGGAGATAATTGCATTAAAAACAAGCTAAAATCTAAGCAATTTGTATTGAAATGTGCTGAAATTCTCCGGCACATCACCAAGGGACTTATATGTCTACCTTACGATTGGAAAGTTATGGTTCCCTTTAAGGAAAAACCCACTAAGAGGCCAACTTAAGGTGCAAAGGGACTCATATGTCCACCTTAAGGTTGGAAAGTTATAGTTCCCTTTAATGATAAACCCACAAAAAGGCCAGCATAAGGTGCAAATGGACTTATATGTCCACCTTAAGATTGGAAAATTATAAAGCTTCAACTCGAAGACTTCGTGGACTTGACGACGTTGACTTGAACACTTGGAAAACTTTGAAGATTTGGCGGACTTTGCAGACTTCAACTTGAAGACCAACAAACATGAAGATTACTTAAAGATTCGGCGGACTTTGATGTTTCAACCTGAAGGCTTTGAGGGCTCAAATACTTCAACTTGAAGACCGGCGAGTTTGAGGACCTCAACTTGCAGACTTCAACTTGAATACTTGGAGGCTTAAATATTTCGACTTGAAGACCGGTAGACTTAAAGATTTGGCGAACATGAAGACATAGTGAACCCCGGATTTCATTGCAAATACTTGGCATTCTCCTAAAAATTGTCCCATTGAAGATACCAATTTACCATGGAGGGTTGCCCCGTTTAAATCAAATGGGATCCAAAGTTTAACAGAAGAATGGTATCTCAGCTCGATTTTCAAGTGCTGATTGAATGAATTACACTCCATCGTTCTTCATTCGGACAACGAATGGGGGGGGGGGTTATGTATCTTTTGAACTTATGCGACTGAACTCAGAATGAAACTCTAAGCTTCCTACGTACCTCGGTGAAGAGGATCAAGTCATATCGTAGTTCAGAATGAGTGATGTTTTTTATGTCCTAACTTTTGTGTAGGCCGCTTTTTTTGAGGTTTTCAACCTAGCAGACTCTTTTTTTTCGAGCCGTACACAGTTTAGCCTCATAGGGGCTAGGACTGTAGGAACATGCAGTTTAGGCTCGTGCGTCAAGGAGCATTATGACTTGTAGTTTAGGCTCGTATGTTGAGGAGCGTTGCAAATTCAAGGATAATACTTCTTCAAAAACTTGCCATTGATAGGGCCGATTCTCATGCCATGTGCATCAACCAGCTTGTAAGCCCCACTTGAGTAAGCTTCTTGCAAGACATATGGCCCATCCCATTTTGAAGCGAACTTCCCTACATGTTTATGGGAAGTAATGATGGGTCTTCGTATGACAATGACTTGATCTCCTACTTGAAAGGATCTCAGGCGAACTCTTTTATTGAAGGTGCGAGACAGTCGAGCTTGATAACGTTCAAGGCTTTGTTGAGCTTCCAACCTCTTTTCATCAAGAGCCCCCAACTCTGCTAATCAAAGCCGAGCATTTTCTTCATCAACGATCCCCTCTTGAATAGCCAGTCGTAATGAAGGTATTTGACGCTCGAGTGGCAAGATGACTTCGACTCCATAAATGAGTGAATAAGGAGTCGCTTGTGTTGGCGTGCGGTGAGTCGTCCTATATGCCCATAGAGCTTCTTCCATACGGCCATTCCAATCTCGTTTGGATTTGGAGACAACTTTCTTTAACAAGTTGCATAGAGTCTTGTTGAATGCCTCACCTAGACATTGGCAGCAACATTGCACATAGTTGCTTGAAGCCAAAGAGATCAAAAATCTTGTTCATCAACCTATTGTCGAATGGCTTTCCATTATCCATTATTATGTGATGAGGAATGCCAAAGCGATAGATTATGTTTACTCGGATGAAACTTGAAACATTTTCCTTCTTTACCTCCTTAAGAGCAACAGCTTCAGCCTATTTCGAGAAGTAGTCAGTTGCAACCAAGATGTATAGGTGCCCACCAGAGGACTTTGGCAGTGGTCCAACAACATCCAATCCCTAAGCGTCAAACGGCCAGGATGCAACAGTCAGGTGCAACACTTCAGGAGGTTGATGAATAAAATTCTCATGGAATTGACAAGCCTTGCATCTTCTAGCGTAGTCCAAGCAATCTTTTACCATTGTTGGCCAATAATACCCCATCCTGTTTATATGGAAGTGGAGCCTTGGTCCAGACTGGTGTGACCTACATACCCTAGAATGTGCCTCTTGCAAAGCTTGGAGTGCTTCTTATTCCCCTAAGTATCGCAAGAGTACTCCCTCGAATAACCTTCTATATAGAGTATCTTTGTAGTAAAGGAAGCGAGGTGCACGATGATGAATTTCAGTCCTTCTCCTCGGATTTTCTAGAAGTATCCCATAGCATAAGTAGTCGATAATGGGTTGTCGCCATTCTTCTTTCTCAACTTCACAAACAATGACAAGATGTTTGAGTTTATTTTCTTCACCTTCAACCTCATTTGGCGGCGGTACTACCCATTTTTGGCAGATAGTAACTTGCGTTTGATCAGGTAGGGTTAACGATGAAGCTAAGGCAGCTAAAGCATCAGCCTTCTTATTTTTTTTCCTTGGAACATGCTGAATAGTCACATCAGCGAGCCACCCCATTAATTTTTTTAGCGTAATCATGATATGGGCGTAGTTCAGGCTTTTTGACCTCGTAACTACCTAAAAGCTAATTGACCACTAATTGAGAGTCACCAAAGACTTTCAATTGCAACCGCTGAGAAGTGACAAATACTACACCACAACCAGCTCCTCCGAGATGTGCAGCACCATCAAAGTACATCTTCCATGGAGGTTGAACTGCAGTGACCATTGCGCCTCATCAGGTAGTTCGTAAGTTAGCTCCTAATCATCATGTATAGGGTGATATACCAAGAAGTCTGCTAACACTTGTCCTTTTATAGCCTTTTGAAGGATGTACACAATCTCAAATTGTTGAAACTGGAGGTACCACCTTGCTAATCGATCACTAAGGACATGTTTTGACATCACGAACTTGATGGGATTTTCTCTAGAAACAAGATGAACTACATGAGATTGAAAGTAGTTCTTCAACTTTTGGATTGAGAAGACTAGTGCCAATCATAACTTTTCGATTGGCGAATAATTCAGCTCGTTTGGTGTCGTCATCTTGCTCAAGTAGTAAAGAGAGTTTTCTTTCCCCTCACTATTTTCTTGGGCCAAAAGTGCTCCAATAGACCTTTCTTCGCAATGTATAGTATCAATGGCTTTCCAGGTATAGGGGCTGCTAAAACTGGAGGCTTTATCAAGTATGTTTTGATACTTTCAAAGGAATTGCTACAAGCTTGGTCCCACTTGAAAGGAACGCCTTTCTTCATGAGGCGACTAAATGGTTGGCACCTCCCAGCTAGGTTTGAGATGATTCTCCTAAGGTATGCTAGCTTTCCTTGCAGGCGTTTCAATTGATGAATATCCCGAGGCTCAGGCATTTTCAAAATGGCATCTACTTTGGCTTGATCAATTTCGATCCCTCAATATCGGACAATGAAACCAAGGAACTTTCCAGAAGTAACTCCAAAGTCACATTTCAATGGATTCATCCTAAGTTGGTACCTCCGGAGCAACTCAAATACCATTCTCAAGTCTTTCAAGTGGTCTCCCTTCTTTCTTGATTTTACAACCAAGTCTTCAACAGAGCATTCGACATTCTTGTGGAGAAGATTGTCAAAAATATTTTCCATAGCCCTTTGGTAAGTAGCACCAGCGTTCTCAAGCCAAAAGGCATTACCTTGTAGCAATAAATACCCTTGGGGGTGCGGAATGCAGTAAGCACTTCATCTTTTGGTGCCATGCAAATTTGGTTATAGCTCGATGAGCCGTCCATGAAAGACATTGCCTCGTAACCAGTAGTAGCGTCGATCATCAGCTCTGGAATAGGAAGTGGGAATTCTTCTTTGGGACACGCATTGTTGAGATCCCTGAAGTCAACGCATACTCGAATCTGGCCATCCTTCTTCCTTGCAGGGACAATACTTGAAACCCATGTTGGGTATTTAACTTCCCGAATAAATCCAGCTTCAATGAGTTTGTTAACTTCGGTTTCAATCAGGGGAACCAAGTCCGGCCTAAAGTGCCTTTGATCTTGCTTAACAGGACGAGCGCCATTCTTGACTGCGAGGTGATGGACTGCTACTTTAGGGTCCAAGCCAGGAATTTCTTTGTAACTCCAAGCAAAGACATCCCTAAACTCCTTGAGTAACTCAATATAAGTTCTTTCTTCATCAACTTCTAGTAAAGCACTTAGGTAGGTGGGTCTTGGTTCTTCATCAGTGCCAAGGTTAACTTCTTTAAAAGGAATCAATCGTTGCCTTCACCCGTTCTTCAAGTTTCGGCGGAGCATCTTTTGCATCATCATTTTCTTGAGGGTCCCCATTGTTGATGGATATGTGATAACATGGTGAGACATCGTCCGATTTCTTGTCATCCTCCATTAGAGATGAAACATCGTGCTCTCCTTGTGTAGTAACATGATACGAAGAACCCACACTTTCTTCGTCTTCATCACGTTCTTTTGTACAGACCACAGTGTATGGCTTCACCTTTAGTACCTCATCACACGAAACCATGACTCTTGTTTGTCGCCTCATTCTAGAAGGAGCTAGACTTTGGAAATCCTTAGAGATCTTCTGAATTTTGGGCGAATCGGGTGTTCTTTTATTTTGATAATTTATCTGGAACTTATTCCCCTTCTTTAATGGACCCAATCTCTCAAATACGGAACTCCTTTCGCATGTTAGTTTGGAGATTACATGATTCACCTTCATCATTCTTCCTTTTAGGGACATGTTGGAGCGCAAGACTTACTTTCTTGCCATAAGATGCAATATTCCCTCTATACGATTTATTCGCGTTGGGTTGTACCTCCTTAGTAACAATGTTGGCTTCACCAGTAGTCACCTCAACTCTTTTAGTTGTGGGCTCGTTATTCTTGCTTTTCATGACATTATCAGCTTTCAGCTCCTTCACGATGCGGTTCTTCAAGTAGAACTTTTCATCGGCAAAGTGTGACTCAGCCTCGGTGAATGGCTCATCATCAGCAACTATCTTCTTTTCGAATTCACCCTCGTAGTATTTTAAACATTGATGGTGGGTAGATGGAACTACTTTATTTTCATGTATCCAAGACCTTCCAAGCAAGACGTTGTATGAAATCTTTGCATCGATCACATGCAACCATGCACTTGATTGCATATCTTCAATGGTTATTCCCAACCTGATCTCTCCTATGGCTCTTTTGCCCCATTGGTTGAATCCTCGAATCATCACATGGCTTTCTTAGAGTTCGTTCATGGGAATTCTGAGTTCTTTTACAGTGCGAACTGTCAAGATGTTCACTGAGGATCCTACTTCAACCAAAATTTGATTTACTCTTTCATCGCGCACATAGCCAACCAGGTATAATGGGTGGTTGTGAAGAGTGTCACCCAGTAGAAGATCGTCATTTGTGAACGTAACCTTTTCCTCGCATGCGTTAACTTCCTGAGGAGTAGACTCTTTTCTTCCCCTTTATCAGCATGCAACAAGAGGCCTCGTTACCATCACAGGAAATCTTCATGCGGAACTAACATGGCAAGAAATCCTCCAAGGTCACTGGATGTCGTGGCTTTTGAGGGTGGTGCACCTCCACTTTTGCTTTCTTCAAATACTTAACTGGATTCCATCTCCTTGGTCTTTTCACCATCATTTTCCTTGTTGGTTGTTCAATTGATTCTTTTCGTGGGCTCCTTTTGTGGCGCCTACGGCGAGTCACCAATGTCCAACCTTCATCATTATCATGGTGGTCTACTTCGACTTTGTTATTCTCTAGTCATTCTTCATCTTTGATTTCTTTTAAACTGCATAACTCATCTAGACTGAATTAGCCAAAGGTAATAGGGACTTGGTTCCCACTTACCTTCTCATCTTCAAGCACGATCTTCTTTTGACGGGCCAAGTCCAAGTCACACCCCTTTTCTACTGCAGCAAAAGGTAGATATATGTTACAGATTGTGTGTTAAAGAGTTTTTCCAATTAAAGTGACAAACTTGAGTAGGGATTATTTTATTGTTCAGAGTCGCCACTTGGAATTGATTATTGGATGTTCCATGTCACCTTTTGTTTGAATCCCTAGTCAAAGGAAGGTTTGACTCTATTATTATTGGTTTGCAAAAACAAAGTCCGGGTAAGGAATTCTTTTGATCGGGGAGAAGGTGTAAGGCATTCCCCGAGTCCCGTAGTTCTAGCACGATCGCTTTTATTGACTAAAATTGGCTTGAATTAGTTATTGGATAAATTGCGTTTTATTTTATTTTCATGTTTGCCTATGTCCCCTTTTATTGTTGATGACTTTATTAATCTCAAACTGGGACAAGTATCCCCGAACCTAGCTTACACTAACCAAGACGAGTATCCCCGACCTTAGTTCGTGTGTCGTACCCAAAAGTGGAGCCTACTCGAAGTTAATTAAATAAAACTTTTTTAATTACTTGAAAGAATTGAAACAAGACGTGTCCTTATGACCTTCTCATTTTATTTATGACTTTATTCCGAAGTGAGTCTTCCCGGCATTGGTTAAGATGAAATTATTTATCTTACTTAAGATAAATTACTATAGGGGTTAGATTATGGAAAAATTACTGTTCATCTTTATCGTAAAATAAAATGCCTATTTGTAGCTTAATGGTGGTAAGACGATGTATAAAACTTAGTAAATATTGAACCTACTTATAACCTTATTCTTATTATTGTCGTTATTATTTAAAATGATGAAACTAATATAAAGCTACATTTGTTCCTAAAATTTGCCTAGCGCTTTTATTAAGAAGATAAAATTATTCTTATTTATAAAAAGAAACATTCTGACTCTTGTTTGAGTTACTTGATAGAATTTGCTGAGCTCTAAGTAAAATTGATTCCCAAA
The DNA here is from genome assembly GCF_001879085.1 of Nicotiana attenuata. Classification (NCBI taxonomy): domain Eukaryota; kingdom Viridiplantae; phylum Streptophyta; class Magnoliopsida; order Solanales; family Solanaceae; genus Nicotiana; species Nicotiana attenuata. Next base: position 14,246,374 of record NC_031997.1, read on the forward strand.
GAAACATTCAGAACTTGCAATCAAAAGATTATGTCCTCATTAACACTGACTGTAACGACCGATCGGTCTTTTTGAGCTCTAGCGCGTCGTTCAGCGGTTTGAAGCCCTGAGTAGCTTCACTTCAGGTATTACGACTTGTACGCGTGGTCGGAATTGAATTCCGGGAAGTTCGGAGTTGATTTGGAGAGAGAATTCTCATTTACTAAGATTGGATTTTTGAGTAAACAACCTCGGAATTGAGATTCGAAGGTTCCAGCAGGTTCGTATGATGATTTCGGACTTGGGCATATGTCACGACCGAAACCGAAGGGCCGCGACGGGCACCCGGTGCCTTACTCAACCGAGTACCGGCGTAACATATCTATCTTATCATACTATCATGAGTAAATGAGCAAGAAAACCCGTCATGATATAACAAGAATAAAACATAAGGAAATACTCAACATATGACGACCCAACATGATATACAAACTTATACATGTGACATACGGGTCAATAAGGCCGACATGGCCATTTGTAAACTCAAAACATAGGCCGACAAGGCCAAACAAGTATCCATTCACCTGACATCTGTCTACAAGCCTCTAAGAGTACATTAAATCATAAAGGTCAGGACAGGGCCCCGCCATACCAATCAATACATATCCAAAGCATACTGACCAAATAGGCAACTCCGGAGCAAGTGGAGTGCACCAACACCTTCGCTGAGTTGATAGCCTACTAGGAGGACTGTCAACCTATCAATCGGGACCTGCGGGCATGAAACGCAGCGTCACCAGGCAAAAGGGACGTCAGTACGAATAAAGTACCGAGTATGTAAGGCAGGAAAGCATAAACAAGAACAGTAATGTAAAGAGAGAGAGGAGATACAACCTGTAACATCTGAGTGCCTCCGGGGGCTACTGATATGAAATGCATAATACATATATATACATAAACTTTTAAAAACATATGCCTCTCTGGGCATCATCATCATCATATCGTACCCGGCCTCAAAGAGGACTCGGTAAAAACGTACTTGGCCATCATAAGGCTCGGTAGAATCGTACCCAGCCACGTGGAGCTCGGTAAACCCAACTGATCAGTGGTTTCACAATAGGTGTCGTACCCAGCCGACTATAGCGCGACTCGGTAGAGTAAAATAGATACTATATATAATGCATGCTAGACTCATGGAATCACCTTCTAAACCTTTTGGAGTGACTTAAGAACATTATGGACATCCATACCCTCAATATGAACCTTAGTAGGATTCAAGGATCATACACACTTGCTTAAATAATTTTATAAGGAAAGAACAATATGGACAACCTTAGTTGCTAGGAGTAGATCCGTCATGAAGTAGCGTATTCATTTCACTTCAGATCATGCCAAAAGAAAGAAGGAAGTGCCTGAACATACCTTAAACCCGTTGAGTCCTTAATCCCTTCCAAGCAACTCTTCAAACAAGTCAACTCAATCTATCATAGTATAAGGAGATTCAAAATCAGTGCTGAGCAAAGGCTATGTCTTTAACTTAAGCTAGTAGCTCCTTTACGTAAATTCGGGCAGCATCTCCCCTGTAACAAGGGCCTCCTCCAATATCATGTACCAATAAAAACAACCAGAGAAATCCATCAACATATAAATATCAATATCAAAACACTATATAACAACAAAAAGTCACACTACTTCACGACGAGTGGCAAGCTCCGATTGGAATCCGTATAACCCATATCACCCCTTATAGATTTCTTACATTACCTTAACAGCATCATTAACATGATAATGAATTAGTTCATCAATGATTCCACCCTTATACCATATATTTATAACAAAGGAAATAATCCACAACTCCAATTATCTTCAATTAGAAACTTTACTGCTAGTTCATGTCTAGTCCAACCATTTAACTTAATCAACATCAAGATAACCTTAAGCTCCTGCAAGAACACAATACACATACCTTCTACAGTATCTTCAAGTTGAAATCCAAGTTATATTTAGCTTACACCAGCCCTCAATGGCAATACAACACCATAGAAGTGACTTAAGCTAATCCAAGTATTATATTGTAATTTATCATCCTAACAACTTAACCAACATACAAGCAAGCTTAATCACATTAGTAGGCTGTTATGCTTAATCACAATTAGTAGGCTGTTATTCTTCACTTTTGATGTTGAAATATGGTGTAATCCATTTGCAAGACTTGAAATAACCTAGGGTTGATATGAAAACCATGGGAGAGTATTTTACCGAACATAAACCACTTAAAACAACCTCCCACACGAGCTGGAACCACCCAAAAATCAGCAACAACAAGAAGAACAAGAAACTTACTAGCGCCACGGGATTCCCGATACTTGATTTGTGTAGTTTGCCCTTTGTTTGGGTCTTGGATCATGAGAGAACCTTGAGAGAGTGTTTCTAGGGTTCTAAGGTCTGAATATACTGAAAATAA